>NW_026885617.1:0-69005 GCF_032173495.1 Musca vetustissima
TATCTCATTCCCTTCAATATCGTTATGTCCTGGAACCCAGCATAACCCAACTATTTGACGTATATCATTCAGAGCGGTTTTACAATCATGAACTGCTTTCGAGTTTATACTATGCGACTTCACCGCTTTCAGGGCCGCCTGACTATCTACGTAAATAGTCACCGGTCCTGTAATGTCTGTATTAAGTGCTTTTACTATCTCGGCCGCTTTCGTGATTGCAAGAATCTCTGCTTGAAAACGCTACAATCATTGTTGAGTTTATATGAGTTTCGTATACCTAATTCCCTGCAGTAGACGCCTGCGCCAGTGCCTTCCTCCATCTTGGACCCGTCTGTGAAGATTGACAGACCTGGCAGAGGTAGGGAGCCACTAGTCCAGGATTCCCTGCTAGGAAATTCGACTTTAATGTCATTAAAATCCCTATGGGGGGGAATATAGTCACTGATATGACTATCCCCCCTAAAAAGGTCATAACTTGGCGTTATGTTTAGAATGCTGGCATGACCATAGTTCAGCGATTTCAAGGCATCTGTTTCCCGGAGTCTCAGGGCACACCTAGCAGCCTGGAATTTGATCAGAATGTCCAATGGTTGGAGATTCAAGATTGCATTCAAGGCTGCTTGTGGTGTGCTTCTTAATGCTCCGGTGATCAGAATTGAAGCCGATCGCTGTACTAAGCTCAGTTTTGTCAGCAGCTTCTTTTTATTCACCCCCTGCCACCAGACAAGACATCCATAAGTAAGGATGGGTAAGACAATGGTCGTATACAACCAGTGTATAATTCCGGGTCTCAATCCCCAACTCTTGCCTATGGAGTTCTTGCATGAATAGAGTGCCATCAATCCCTTCTTAGAGCGTTCATCGACATTCCTATTCCACAGTAACTTGCGGTCTAGGACAGTGCCAAGATATTTAGCTTCATCAGAAAGGGTTAAAGTCACTCCACCAAGTGATGGCAGACGGAAACTAGGAATTTTGTATTTCCTAGTGAAGAGTACCAGTTCGGTTTTTGTGGGGTTTACACCAAGACCTTTGGTGCAAGCCCAATTTGACAGGGTTGAAAGAGCACCCTCCAGGTTGTCTGATATTGTCGTAATAAACTTACCCCCAACCAACAAGACTACATCATCGGCATAGGCTACAACCTTTATTTTGAGATGATTGAATTTCATAAGTATCTCATTTATCACCAGAAGCCACAAAAGGGGGAAAGAACTCCTCCCTGAGGTGTGCCTCTGTTGACAGATTTCCTCACGGAACTCTCTCCTAGGGATGAGTTGATAATTCTGCTTTCCAGCATTCTATCAATCCATTCCGTAAGGAGTGAGGGGATACCTATGTCTACGAGAGCAGAATGGATTGCCTCTAGCTTCACATTGTTGAAAGCTCCTTCGATGTCGAGGAATGCTGCCAACGTGTAGCCATAGGACTCCATATTCTTCTCGATTTATCCAACCACCTCATGCAGAGCTGTATCCACTGATCTGCCTTTGATATAGGCATGCTGGGATTTACTAAGTTTATTACGGTCAATGGTATCACTAATTTCTGAGTCTAGTAACCTTTCTAAAGTTTTTAGTAGAAAGGAAGAAAGACTAATCGGTCTATAGTCTTTAGGTACCGTATGACTCGGCTTCCCGGCTTTCGGGATGAAGGTCACGGTAACCTCTTTCCATAGACTGGGTATGTACGACAAAAGTAAACAAGCCCTAAAAATGTCCTGCAGAAATGATATTATCCGTTCATCTGCGTGTTGCAGCATGGCCGGTGTTATACCATCTGGACCAGGAGATTTGTAGGGTTGAAAACTATTTATCGCCCATATCAGTTTTGGGTATCTTATAGTGTCTTCTATCATCTTCTCCTCTTCCCTCGTCCGAACTGTAGGCTGATGCACACACTGCGCATCTTCCCTATAGTCCTTACAACCAGGAAAGTGGGTTGATGATAGAAGATCAAGAGTCTCACTACCAGAGTTTGTCCACGTACCATCACTTCGCTTAATACTTCCTATGGATTTTGGATCCTTCGTTGACTCCTTCGATCGACTCGCTATAGCAGACCCAAGACTCACGTTTAGCTTTCTTGATTTCGCCCTTGTACCTATTGAATTGTCTTTTATAGACATCCCAATCTGTACTGAGCTTTGTCTTACTAGCTCTATTATAAGCTTTCCTTGCAGCCTTCCGCAAGGTTGCAAGGTCCTGTGACCACCATACCGGCTGAGATTTCTTCCCAGGGTATGTTAGAGGACAAGATGCCTCATAGCTCTTCAGAAGAGTGGCCGTGACATTTTTCACAGCTAATTCAACATCCTCAACCGTTTTGAGATCATTACGATCCCGAAAAGAGGCTGCTGTTTTAGCTTTGAATTTGTCCCAGTTCGTCTTCCGAGGATTCCTATAAGGTTTCTGTTTAGCTCTAGAGGTAGGAATCTGGAAGGATATGAGTCTATGATCCGAGAAGGAACATTTCTCAGACACCTCCCAGTTTACGACCCCAGAGTCGTCCATATTTGTGAGGGTTATATCGATGACTTCACCTCTCACCCTATTAACAAAAGTTGGTGTATTGCCTCTATTACAAATTCTAAGATTATAGCTAAGTATAAACTCGAAGATGGACTCACCTCTTGTGTTTGTGTTGCTGCTTCCCCAATGGAAGTGATGTGCGTTGGCGTCACATCCCATGATGATATCACCAACTCTGCTCATCTCCTCCAATAGGCGGCATACAACAGTGCCGGGTGGGTCAGGAGCTTCATAGGGAAGATAGACGGCAGAGACTATCAGTGGCTTCGTGGTACCTCTGTCTAGTCTTGCTGTCGTCATATCTCCATTGCTGAAATTAGAAAGAAGCATTAAATTTAACTCCTTTTTAGCAAGAATACACGTTCTCACCTTCTCTCCATTGGAGGTAGACAAAAGCGTGTATTTGGTGTCGCCCAGTCCAGTCACCTTACCTTTGTACAGGTAAGGTTCCTGGATGAGCGCCACGTCGATGTTTGAGGAAGAAAGGGTGAGTAGCAGTTCAGCAGCTGCTGCTCTACAGTGATGCAGATTAATCTGAATCACGTTAAGCGCTTGCTGCTGCCTGCCTATTGTTTTGGAGTGGTGAGGGGGAAACAAAGTTTCCCCATTCCATAAACAAGCTCACCCTTGATCTTCCTCAAGTACTCCTCTCCCGCAGAGTCAGTTGCGAACTTCGCGACTACACCGCCGTTCCTTTCAAACGAGGCGAGGATTCTCTACCTCCTCGTCTGAAGGCCGTCGTTCTGCTTCTCCAATAACCTCAGTGTCTTCTCCAGCCCCTTGAAAGGTTTTGGGATAAACACCGAGGTTACCATACCGCTCGGTATCTCTCGGACCGCTACAGCTGCCAGACGACCACCCTCCCAAAGGGGTTCCAGGCTGTTGATTGTCTTCTTAAGAAAATCTGAAGTCTTCTTAGTGCGACAATCAACAACCTTTACTCCTTTGTAAGAGGAGGTCAGGCCAAACCGCAGGCTCTCTCGATCAACCTCGTCGGACAGGAAGAGGTCCTTCTGATAGCTGTCGACCAGCTCCCATCTATCCTCACTGATAAACCCGTCAGGGTCAGCTCGGTCGATGATCGCTACCCGCAGATCTTCCGGAACCTCTTTCGGATGAGCAGAGTCGCTTTGCTCAGTTGTAGGTGTCTGGGCTACCTGCTTCGAGGCAGCGTGTTTGGTTTTCACCCCACAATCGCTGCTCTTGGCAGGTTTCTCCTTCGACGCTACCACCGAAGCAAAGGAAGCAGAGCTCTGTACGGCCGACGACTGCGTGGGCCTCTTTGCAGCAGGTTGTTGCCCTCCGAGGACCTCATTCTCTTGACAGCCGTGGGCTGTGGCCGAGATTTGGCACCCGGGGTAGCAGCTACTGCAGAGGTATGCCCAGCAGACGCAGGCACCTGCTTCACGTTCGCTACCTTCTGCTTGTCCACTGGCGACTGCCCAATTGTCACCGCCTTGGCTGTCAGCTTTGGCAATTCGGCAGAAGGTGGATTGACAGAGGGCGGTTGTGCCTTATCGGTCTTCTTGGAGGCCTTTTTACGGGCTCTCTTTCGGGCCGACTTCGACAGTCCCCTGCCTTCTGTCTTTGTGGATTCTGATGTCTGGGACGTCTCAGTACTCAGTTTACCCTTTGGGGGTGCTGAGGGCTTAGACGTCTCAGGCATCAGCTTCCTGGATGTACCGGGGCCATCAGCAGGTTTCTCATTCTTAGAAGGGACTACCGCCGTGGTCTTAGTACTGGGTCGGGGGATCCTATCAATCAAGAAGTCCCTCTCAATATCATCAGGATAGTTCCTAGAGAACTTCCTAATGAGTTTGAGGTTCCTCTTGATTAACAGGAACTCCTTCCCCGTGATGGAGTCACTGTCCCGTCCAATGTACCGTTTGCAGAAATTTACTGCTCTCCGATACATTTTCTTGGCAGCGATCTCCTTAGCGTCAGCTTGTCTATCAGATAATGGTACCGATGAATCATCCATCTTAACGATGGGAGCCTCATCGGTGCCAGCATCTGTTTCGACAGCCAACTGCCTGAGAAGCCTCGCGACGTCACTGCAGGCCGTGGGGTATTAAAAGTCGGCTCCATAAAAAGTGCTGTATGTGAGGATTTGAGGTCGACCATGGCATAGCCTCTTACCATGGCAAGGACTTGGCAACTAAGCCTGAAACACTTGTTGAGGCGCCCAGGTATCAACAAGGCTCCGTTCTAATACAGTCGGTACCCTGACTGCAAACCGTGGAACGCTGATAGGCACGAGGTCGCATGACACCCCAGCGTTAGGGGGGACACTTTAAGAAGGTAGTGTCCCAAACCTTGAGATGGATATATGGGAGGGGGCGCCATTCTCGCCTCGTCGACTCAGGGATCATTGGCACTCGGTCATTTCCTCCGAGACTCTCCCCCTGAGCCCGCTGATTGTCCGCGACTGTTTATTGGTTATTAACAGTTACCCAACGAATGGTGTTGGGCTTCCCACTATCCGCAACCTGTGGACGCGTCCGATGGCATTCAGCTTTGCTCCCCGTAGGCGGAGTATAAATATAAATTAATTCCTATTTGTTGTAATTCGCGAATTTCTTCACAAATGGTTAAACACATTTGTTTTCTTTGCATACTTGTCAAATCACACTGAATTACGGTTAAATAGTCGCGAAAAACAAATAGAAGCATGAAGATATCTGAAAATAAAATAAATTAATGTTTTAATTAAATCGAAATGTGTTTTGAATTTTCAATTTTTTTAGTATGGTTAAGGGAATACGGTTTTGCCTTAATCTTCTAAAATATTCGACGCTTTTTTCTTCAAATTCTTTTAGATGATTGTTAAATATCGATATATTCATCTGATAAAAATCAAAAAAATCGGTTAAAAAAATGGATGACATACACATTTTTGTATTGATTCTATGCATATTCTCTAAAGGAACTATGGGTCTATTCGTTTCCTTTTGCCTGTTACAAACATAACGGTTTGTAACAGGAAACTATACGGACCCATATTTTCTTTAGAGAATATGCATAGAATCAATACAAAAATGTGTATAAGTCATCCATTTTTTAACCGATTTTTTTGATTTTTATCATTTTCGAAATCTAATTTAATTTTCTTCCCCGTAATATAATAAAATTTATATGGCTTGATATCATAATTTCATCGTACAGTCCGAAGAAAAATAAATTATTATTATTCAAAAAAGTATAATATAAATCCGTTATAAAGTAAATAAGTTATTGAAGTTTCAAATGGAAAATCCATGAAACCACGTTTTTCTCTATATTTACCGTTATAAAATTAATTTTCGAAGTGACCCAGAAAAACCAAAGGTATTTTCGTGATCCAGGGACTCCAACTAAACAGAATTGGTACATTAGAATCCCTGAAAAAAATTTTTTGTTATTTTGTAGCACAGTGTAATTATGAATTTTTCGATGTTTAATTTAGCGGCCAAAGTGTGCCGCTCCATGCACTTTACTATGCAAAAACCCTAAAAATGGCTAAAAATCACGCAACGTGCATACGATTTTTATGCGCATAAGAATGAATGTATGTGAAATCAATTCGAACAAAAACGCGTTTATATACGCGAATTTGTCAAAATAAGTTTTTGCGGGTTTTCCCACATTCAAGGTACCTATATCCGCCGTTTTATTGGGCGAAATTGAACATGGATGGGCTTATTAGATCCGGCACGTAAAAAAACTAAAATCACGCGGGGTTCTACGGAATTTGAATGGAGTTTCTTAATTTTAGACTCAAAAACGTACCAAATTTTCGTCTTTGGAACCCAATTGCAAAGAAGCTACGATGAGCACATTCATGAGGTATACACTAAACGAAGCAAAATCACGAGTTCTACAATTCTATAATTAGTTTAGTCCATTATCTGGATGCGCATTATAAGAAAAATTCAAAAAACACCGAAAATCCGGCTTCAAAATGTGAGCATCCTTTTTGGGTGGATGCAATGATTATATCGAAAAATCATACATTAGAACCATATTGTCCATGGGGTATTCTGCAACTTATTCACTGATCACATGTGCGTGCGTTGTGTAGTTTAGCCACAAATCAGGAACGAACACAAAAAACTCGTTGGCTTCAACACATTTTCACCCATTTTTTTTACATTACCACCATTACAGCTTCCACCAAACTTATTATTTATTTTCAATATTTTAAGATTTTGACAAGAACACTTCATTTTATAGAAATTAAGTTAAATTATATGCAATATGTTCATATTTCGCGAGTTATAACCTTACAAACCTCAGTTTCAAGGAATTTAAAAGATTTTTGTAATTTGTAATTTATATATATATATATATATATTAATTTTCTTCCGCCATTCTCTCTCTATATATATGTATTATTCTAATATATATATATACATGATATGAATTTTTAGCTTATTTTCTTGTATTGTATTTCTCTTATCTGCCATCTCTATCTACATTTTTTCTGAATGTCTTGTGATATAATTTGAATATTCATATTTATCAACATAATCTATACTAATAAAAGAGCAAAGTGATTGACTGACTGACTGACTGATTTAACGATTCATTAACGCCCAGACGAAACGGCTGAAGCTAGAATCTTGAAATTTTGGGTGAGGGTCACTCTTGGTCCAAAGGTGACAGATAATGCTGGGTTTTTGGAAGTTCATACCAGAACGGTACGAAAAGTATTAAAAAGTACTAAATGTGATACCATTTGTATTTTGCGAACAGGTAGAGCTAGATCTCTGAAATTTGGTTTGGTGGTCGTTGATAGAGTGTATGATAGTTGTAGCAAAGGGTTTTTGGAAATTCGAACTATAACTATCCGAAAAGTACGAAAATGTACTAAATTTAGTACAAATTCGTAGCATGTGAATGGATAGAGCTAAAGACTTGAAATGTGGAATGCGAATTAGGGTTGAGATGAAGAGTCTATTTAAGGAGATGGTTTTGAAAGCGTGTACTCACGTGTACGAAAAGTACTATATTGTACTATATATTTGGTACAAATTTAATCTATACTAATAAAAGAGTAAAGTGATTGACTGATTTAATGATTCATCAACGCCCAGACGAAACGGCTGAAGCTAGAATCTTGAAATTTTGGGTAAGGATCACTCTTGGTCCAAAGGCGACAGATAAGGCAGGGTTTTCGTACTAGAACGGTACGAAAAGTACTTAATGTGATACCTATTGTATTTGGCGAACCGGTAGAGCTAGAACGCTTAAATTTTAAATGAGGGTCACTGATGGAGTGTAGAATAGATATAGCAAAGGGTTTTTTGGATATTCGAACTATAAGTATGCGAAAAGTACTAAAATGTACTAAATTTAGTACAATTTCGTAGCATATGAAGCAAACTTGAAATTTGGAATGCAAATAAGGGTTGAGATGTAGGGTCTATTTAAGGTGATGGTTTTGAAAGCGTGTACACATGTGTACGAAAAGTACTATATTTGGTACAAATTTAATTTGGAGATACAAATCGACCTGGAATCCTGAAAATTGAAATTAAGATTACCGTCGGAGTGTAGGATTGGGATATAAACGTAGTTTTGGAAATTTGTTACTTATGTGTACGAAAAGTACTAAATCGTACTAAATTTGGTACAATTTGAATTTTAGGTGAATCAATACAGCCAGTATAATGAAATTTGGAATCAGGATGACTGTGGAGGTGTAAGATTGAGATATGTAAAAGTTTTAGAAATTTGTACTATTGCGTACTAAATTTGGTACAATTGAATTGTGAGACAACCGATAGAGTTAGAATCCTGAAACTTGGATGTAGGGTAGGGGTATGTAGGAATTTGTACTAAGTGTACTAAATTGTAAATGTAAATTGTGGGTGAAGCGATAGAGTTGGAATCCTGAAATTTTGATTTAGGATCACTGTGGAGGTGTAGGATTGGGGATTTGGAAATTGGTACTACCATGTACTAAATTTAGTACAATTTGAATGGTGGGTGAACCGATAGAGTTGGAATCCTAAAACTTTAATTTTGGATCACTGTGGGGTGTAGGTTTGGGTTAAATAGGATGTTTTGGAAATTCGAACTACTGTGTACTATATTTAGTACAATTAAGATCGGGGTATGCAGGAAGTTTTGTTGGATGGAAATAATGTGGATTTGGGTGAGCACGAATTATGAAATTTGGTACTAAATGGTACTCAAATTAAATATATGGTCGATATTAATGTGTGGATTGTTTAGTTTTTCTGACATATGCAGTTTTCTGTGAAAATAAAATATGTTAATACAGGTTTATATATTACCCACATTCGCTAACGAAGTAGCGGGTATATGCTAGTAATCATATAAATTTACACTTTTTGCCTTATTTATCCCGCTGTTTCTGATCAGCCAACACATGTTTAGATATAATCAAAGAATTTATGAATTGTAAAAGGAAATGTTTTAATATATATACATGCATCTCTCTCTCTCTTTGTTTTGTTCCCCTCCTTCATGTTCGTCTTATTGATTTTTGATTTCTTCTGATTACAATATTGGTCAAATAATTGGCAATAGTGACAACTATGTTGTCAGGGTATTATAGCTTTGTGCAGCCCCAAAAGTTTGTAACGCCGCGAAATATTGGTCTTAGACCCACCTTTAAGTATACCGATCATATATCGACTAGCTGCGTCGATCTAGACATGTGTGTCCGTCCGTCCGTCTGTCCATTATAATTTGTAAACACGATACAGGCCACAGTTATGGACCAATCTTCACGAAATTTTGCATGTAGGATTGGTTCTGGCCAATGAAGACCCCTATTGTTTTTGGAAAAGATCGTTTAATATTTAGGGGATGAAATGGACAAAAAAATTTATTTTTGTCGGTTTTTCTGGTCGCTCCAGAGGCCGCAATTATGGCCTAAACATCGCGAATTTTTGCATGGAGTAGGGGATCGGGCCAAAGAATAAGCATGACTGTTTTGATAAAGATCGGTCAATATTTAGCGCGTCAAATGGACCCATACTTTTGTGTGAAAAATTACAGAATTTGTATTCTATAGCATGTATATTTACTCCTGAAGGACATAGACCCAGAAACTGATAGTATATCCAAGAGGAGTTTTTGGCCTTAAAATTGATACCAATTATATTGTCGTATGTCGTATTACTACATTGTGGGGCGAAAATATTGCGCTGATCGCTTTGAAAATTTCCATGAGGTTCCGGTTATGGTCAATGACAGCGCTATAATTTGCGATGATGATCAGATAATAACTTTTGGATAAAGTGGACCGAAAACAATCTGTTTTGTGTTTTTTTAGTCGGTCTATAGGCCACAATTATAAGCCGAACATCACAACACAACTGACGGTAAAGGGAATATGGACAAGTAGTTAGAAGGGCTGTACTGAATATTAGTAATATTTGTTAACTCTAGTCGGTCAAGAGGGTGCAACTTCCTCGAAATATTGCCCAGACTCGAAATAAAATTTCGCAGAAAGTTAGAGTTCCGTGGTAGTTCTGTAGGGTATCGTATGGTCAGCCCCGTCCGACTATACTACTCCGCTCACTGGTTTTTAAATTGTTTATTTAAATTGCCGAAGTATCAAGCCAACTGGCAAATTGGATGAGCTTCGTTGCATTCTTAGGGATAATTTACTTGACTTGTTTGCTATATCAGAGTTATATCTGCACACAACCAGATATTCCAGGTCGCTCTGTACATATACCCGGTTATAAATTTGTCCGAAACGATAGAATTACATCTACTATAGGGGGTGAAGTGGGTATCTACGTTTCCAATAGTTATAAATATAAAAGAGTTCTCACGGTTTCTGAAATTGGCTTCGAATTTATTTTTCTTGAGATGTGTTTTGGTGATGTTAGGTTTTTATTTGGCACAGTATATCTTCCAAGGGGTGACTTGGCCGCCTTCGAGACCCACCACAATGAAATTCTTTCCAGGTATGCTAATATTATAATTTGTGGTGATTTTAATTGTAACTTTTTAACGCCAACAAGGCTACCCTGGTTCGATCAATGTGTACAAGACTCAATATAACTATCGGTCATAATTGTAGACCAACTCATTTTGATTTAGGCTCGAGCTTGGATGGTTAGCGACATCGATATTTTTAGTTTCTCTGATCAGGTTCAAAGTCCTTCAATATCTGACCATGCCCTTATTTTTGCCTGTGTCAAGTTCCCTGTACATTGTAAAACTGAGTATATTGAATATCATGACTTTCTAAATATTGACTGGAGTGGCTTGAATGCGTTTTTGTCGAACTTTGATCAGAATTCTATTCTATATGCTCTTGATGTCGAAGCCAAAAGCACTTTGCTTCATTCCCTTTTAAAGAACATATTTACTTTTGTTCCTCTTGTCCGCAAAAAACTTTCGTATTTCAATGACCCTTAAATGTATTCGAGAAGAGTTGTTTTTTATCGTTCGCTTCGAGACCTTTCTTTTTTGCCTATCTTTCGGATCAGTGTACCATATTGTAGGCTTCGAAACAAGGCCAAAAGCGTTATACGTATTGAGAGAAATATACACTACTCTAAAACATTTTCTCGTTTGGATTCTGCTGGACTGTGGAAAGCCTTAAATGCCTCTGGTTGTACTAGAGGTCAGGATGTTTGTTTTAGTGATAACATAAATGTGATCAACGAATCATTTGCCTCTCCCTCGCAAAATGACGATCTAATTAATTTTGATGATTTATTTATTTCGGATGGATGATAGATTTAACTTTATGTAAGGTAAGATCTAGATCTATTGGGGTAGATGGAATTCCCATTAATTTTATTAAAGAAATTTATCACTTAGTTGCACCTTTGATTCTCAATTTGATTAACTCAATATTAATGTCATATACTTTTCAAAGGATTTCGAAAGTGACGGAGCACATAATACAAAAACAGATGCTTGAGTATACATTCTCTACATTATTTAAATCTCAGTATGCTTTTCAGCAGGGACATAGCACATCGACTTTGCTCATACATCTTACGGATACAATCCGAAACAATATTAATACAAGCAGGACTAGTGTTTTGGTGTCACTTGATTTATCTAAAGCTTTCAACTGCATTAGCCACAAGACTATCGTTGTTAAATTGAATAGACAATACAATTTTTCTATGTCTGCATGCAGACTTATTTATTCATACTTAGTTGGTAGATCTCAATTTGTGAGTTTAAATGGAGCTGAGTCCAATTTGATTGATTTGTTTTCTGGGGTTCCACAGGGCTCAGTCTTGGGTCCATTATTATTTATCTTTTACATTAAAATGAAAAAAAATCTGGCATCTCTGCAATGAAGTGTCAATAAAAATATTTTGCTCCAGCGAAAATTATAAAAAATTAATAAATAGCTACTGAGCAGTATAATAAAGAAATAATTTTATGTGCAATTAATTATTCCTTGCAATGGGATCAAGTGTAGTTGAAGGAGTAAACTTTTGTTTGCTAATAACCAAGTTTGTTGCAAAAGTAATAAAGTTATTTTGAAGAAGAAGACGACGAGTTGATCTGCCGCTTTATGCTCTTTGTGCACGAGGTCATCATACACTAATTTTTGGTGAAGAAATAAATAAATATATATTTATATATTCTCTCAAGGGATTGATGAACACCAGTTAGAATTGCATTTGAAGTCTTGAGCGCACTTTGTGTTGGTGTCATTTGCTGCAATATTGTTGTTTGTGTGCTGTTGTTGTTGGACTATCTTGTATCTTGTGCTGTGTGCGGTTCATTTTCGTGAATAATGCCGTCTACACTGAATACGTATATATGCCCTACATGCAGCAGTGTGGTTAAAGGTAACCAAAATAGTATTGGATGTTGTATGTGCGGATTGTTCTTTCACATCAATTGTGTGAATGTTACTAGGAAGCAGCACAACTTCTTATACAAAAATAGAAAAAATATGATGTTTTTGTTCAAATGTCCAGCATGTATTAAGAAAGTAGCGTGCACTGAAAGCGATTGCCATGAAGTTTCTAATAATAGTAAAGCAGATACGGAGGGTGTTAGATGAAAGACGTTATCAAGACAATTCGTGCGGACGTTGACAAGAGCATTCAGCAATATGATGTATTTATGTGTAATTGCAGTTGTACTATAAAAAAATAGTAGTAGTACTAAAAAAAAAATGTGATGTTACAGGTACTGATATAAGAAGTAACGTTTATTTGAATGATCACCACAGTCGTGCTGCTTCAAAGTTGATGTACTTGTGTCGTAAGCTGTGGAGGAGTAATAAAATTCGAAAGTTTAAAGTTATGAGTGCGGATAGACCGAAAGCGATTGTTATGCTTCCTAATGGCACTGAGGATCGGTGCATACGTTTGTTGAGTACTGATAATGAACCTTCTTCTAGGCTGAGTAATATTGGAAGCAGTTAAATGTTTATATTTTACTAGCTGACCCGGCAAACGTTGTTTTGCCTTATCAATATTGCATCAATATAAGGTTAAAAAACATTTGCCACTAAGTTTCTGTCAATAAAATATTAACTGGTACCCCAATGCAGGTCCAAGCATATAACAGTTTATAATTTGGTGGAACTTATTTCACCAAATGTTTTTTTAACACTAGAAAGACGGGAATTTTGTATATACCTATATTGCCCAAAATCGGTCAAAATGACCTCATACTGAAAGAATTTTTATTGTGTAAAGAAATTTTTTTAAACTAATTTTTTAATATTTTTTACATTATTTACAATCATACAAAACCTTGCTATTATTTGTTTTCGGTGGTAGGGCTC
This sequence comes from Musca vetustissima, assembly GCF_032173495.1. NCBI lineage: Eukaryota > Metazoa > Arthropoda > Insecta > Diptera > Muscidae > Musca > Musca vetustissima. The sequence goes on from NW_026885617.1 coordinate 13,273, forward strand.
TCGAGTTTCCCCTTTTCAAAAATAAGAGCGCGGACAAAATGTTCGAAAAAGAGGAAGTCTTTACTATAAGAGTGAAATCGAATGGAAATATAAAATTTATTTTTCCCAATTTGTATGTTCGTTTGTGTTTCTAGAGTAGCAAACGGGTTTCGATGTTGTTGTACTGATCTTGTCATGTAAGAAATTTACTTTATACAATAATAAAAGTAGTTTGATTATTTAATATATCACAAAAGGTCAAAATGACCGCTTTTAGGCAATATAGGTATAGCACATGTGAATACGGGGAATGGAAGAGGGGAGGAAGCAGCTACTATGATTAATAAATGTAGTTCTATGTGGTACAAAAAGTCACAAAATTTTAAAAAGCTGGGTCATAATATACACAATTGTTTTTGTACTTGAAATTGAAAAACGGTCAAAATGACTGCCTTCGGCAATCTAGTGTTAATAGTATATCGTTTTTTGTTATTGCTCCAACGTTTTTACATTATCTTATTTGTCCCTTCTTGAAGGATTCTTAATTACAATATCATTTTGTTCATGTTCAACTGTCCTTTTGATTTTTGTTAATTTTTCGACGTTCCCACGCGTCTCATTCCCACCCCTGCCGACCGAGGGGGCGACCTCCCCTTACGTAGGGATCGCGTACACACCATGATCCGTATCATGATGGTATTTGAGAGTGGAATAGAAAAACCAGCTACAGAATCTACTTCAACAGCCAGTTTGTTATTAAGTTTTACTACTCATTTAAAAATACAATTATATTAGATTTTATTTGTTCTACGCTCATGCAAAAATCTACATTACAGTATACAGAGTTAAAGTCAATACACATTTTACTAAGAGAATCTCCCATAGAGTAATTCGTGCGGTGGAAGTCTACATATAACAATTGATAGTGTCTACTAGATCGGACAGGAACATTTATTCTAATAGAAGAAATTAGGAAATCCGAAGGTATATTACCATTTAATATTTTTAGTACCATCATAGTATTCAACATAATACGTCTACTTTTCAATGTAGGCAAACGAATTAATTTTAACCTACTAGTATAAGATGACAACACAAAATTACTATTCCAATGTAATCCTCTCAGTGCAAAAAGTAAAAATTGTTTCTGCACGGATTCGATTTTATCAGAATATATTGCATATTGGGGATCCCACACAACAGACCCATACTCTAAAATAGGTCTAACAAGAGACTTAAATAGTTGTTTCGTTATATATGGATCCGAGAATTCTTTGGCCCACCGATTTATAAATCCTATGACACCATAGGCTTTATTTACCATAGATATATCATGACTGTTAAAATTTAATTTTGGATCCATTAGAATACCAAGATCAACGAAAGAATCTACAGTTGATAAAACCGAACCATTAATATAGTAATGTCTTATCGAAGAAGAATTTCTAGAAAAACACATATGTTTACATTTATTTAAATTCAAGTCCATACAATTTAGGCTGCACCATTGAAATATGCTATTTAAATCAGCTTGCTTTTCAGAATGATGGGTAATGAACAACTTGACATCATCTGCAATTTGGAATGCGATACAGAATCCACATCATAGGCAAATCATTTACAAACAATAGAAACAGAGTCGGTCCTAGGTGACTTCCTTGCGGAACACCTGATGGAACATTAATCGATTTTGAAAGACATCCCTCAAACAAAACTATCTGAGTCCTATTTTATAAGTAAGATGAAATCCAATCCAATCCAAATTTATACTAAAGCCAATATGATTTAATTTATAAAGTAGAAGTTCATGGTTAACCCTATCAAAGGCTTTACTAAAGTCTGTATTAATTGTATCAGTTTGTTTACGCTGAACAAATCCCTTTATCACAGCAGAAGTAAAGTGTATAAGATTGGTAATAGTTGACAGACCACTACGAAAACTATGTTGATATGGACAAGGGTTGAATTCTGTGTGAAATAACGGTAGTAATTAACTTTTCGAACAATTTTGGAATAGCACTTAATTTTGCAATTCCTCTACAATTCGAGACATTTGTTAGACTACCAGACTTGTGTAAGGGTATTATATAAGACTTCTTCCAACAAGTAGGAACATAACCATATTTAAGGGAATAATTAAATAACGTTAGAGGTAATGCTAACGTATCTGAATCTTTAGAATTATGCTGTGTATACCATCAGGGCCTGGACATTTAATAGGTTTTAAACTACGTAGATTTTTAGAGACCTCTCGACTTTGTAAGAAGGGCATAAATATTTGATCTATCTTTGATAGCTCATAAGGATATAGGTCTTTAACCTGGTAAGTAGTATTAGAATAAGTCGTGGCAAAAAAATTTGCAAAACAAACATTCTGCACTTTCGGAGTTTTTCGAAAATACTTGGTTATTGTATTTTAAAATTGTAGGCTTAGAAGAAACTTTTCTTTTTAGATTTACAAATTCATAAAATGATTTTGGGTTGGATTTAAAATTATCCTTAATCTTATTTTATTTATTTATTAGTCTATGGATATTTTCCTTACAGACTATATAATACAAAATGTTATACTTAATTTCATGAATTTAAATATATTACAATTTTACTTTTCAATGCTTCAAGATTCATAGAAAATTCAATAAGATTATATAATTAAAATCGTTAGACATTCTTGTTAAGGGATCTGCATTTGAATAATTCATTCTAGAAAATTGAATAGCTAGTGGTACATAATTGCGAGTAGCTCTTTGGGGAATATTAAAACAAATGTTGTTGATTAAAAATCCAGCATTAACGTCACCCATTATTATATTAAAAATGAATGATACATTCAACATTTTCCTTCGGCTTTTTAAAGTTGGTAGCTTGATGAGGGAAAGTCCATCTGTATATGATGGAAGATTATAATTCGAGAAGTTTAAGTTCCGTAAACAGAAAATTAGAAATTGCTTTTGAACGGACTCGATGCGATCACTGTGTGTAATATATATAGGAGCCCATATGATCGAAGAGTATTCCAATATAGGGCGAACAAGCGTTGTATATAAATTTTTTGTGACATAAGGATCCATGAACTCTTTACTCCACCGTTTAATAAACCCATGCACGGACTTTGCTTTGTTTATTGTTACTGAAATGTGGGAATTAAAATTCAGTTTACGATCCAAAAGAACTCCTAGATCCACAAACTCATTAACTTTTTCCAGAGAGTAGCCGTTAAGTGTATAATCAGTATCAATTAACCTCTTTCTTGTAAATCTCATGAGTTTGCATTTTGAGTAATTTATTTCCATAAGGTTAATATTACACCAATTTGTAAACGAATTCAGATCATGTTGTAACAAATCATTACTTGAGATGTCTGAAAAACTGAGAAATAATTTCACATCATCGGCATACATCAAGATATATGAAAACTTTATTATTTGAGGTAGGTCATTCATGAATAAAGAAAATAGAAGAGGACCTAGATGGCTGCCTTGTGGCACTCCAGAGGAAACTGCAATACTTCTCGATATGATATTATTAAATTTTACATTTTGTGTCCTATGTTTTAGGTATGAAGAAATCCAGTTGAGACTTCTGTTAGTAAATCCCAGGCACTCAAGTTTTAATCGTAACAACTTATGATTGACTTTATCAAATGCTTTGCTGAAGTCCGTGTAAACAGCATCGGTTTGCATTCCTCGAAGAAATCCCCGATTGATTATGGTGGAGAAGTGCAGAAGGTTCGTTGCTGTGGAGCATTTTTTCTGAAATCCATGCTGGTAGGGAGATATAAGGGAACTAACATGATGGTAAATGTTATCAGTTATGATTTTTTCAAAGAGCTTTGGAATTATACTTAACTTTGCAATTCCACGATAATTAGCAACATCGGATTTATTTCCATTTTTAAATAGTGGAATGATATATGACGGTTTCCATTTGTGAGGAATTACAGCTTGATTAATCGAAGCGTTAAACAGCATAGTTAAAGGTAAAACAAAAGCTTCATCACATTTTATTAGAATACAACTTGGGATCTTATCAGGTCCAAAATCATATCCATATTTTAAATGCTTCAATCCATTTAAAACCATTTTACTATCCAACAGAGTAATTGATATTGATTGATCCAACAGAGATTGATATTGATCATGTGTCATGGATAATCGGATTTGTATATCCTCACATCTTTTAATTTTAATTTAACATTTGAAAAAGTTGATGTTAAAGGTTACATAGGTCCACATCCAAATTTCAAGTTGTCGGCCAAAAAAAAAAGAAACATTTTCGAAAAAGTAATACACTTTTTGACAAATATGAAAATGTGATTTCATATCCAACAGCTGGGCTCTATAGAAAATAAGAAAAAACTTCAAATATCTGACGGGAATACTAATAACGTTACAACATACACATATTTTATGAAATTAGAACTTTTGATATAACTAACTCACAAAACAAACAAAAATTGGGGAAATTGTAAATATTACTTAATATATTTTGTGATCACATACGATTTATAATTCCTTTGAATCGCCAAAATCGGCGTGGACGTTCTTGAGTAATTAACACAACGTCCAATTATTCCAATTTCCCGACTCTTTGATGTTTTTCTCAACATTTTCTTCGTAAAAAACTTCCCAAAGCAATTAAAAACAGCCGAAAACGTGAGTGAAATCGGTACAGTCAATAAACCATGCACGCATTATTCACATCTTTTAAAAAAACATCTGAGGAACCATAAAGGCACATATAAGTTAGGATTCGAATTTAAATGTATTGTAATCGTATATACCGAATTACTAACATAAAAACATATGTCTATGTATTGGCAATTTTCTCAACAATATTCCTGGTATTGTTTCCTATTAAGGACACGATCAAGTTTCGTTCAGTGACCCAGATAATACATGGGATATGTGTTGTATTTATAAGTTCAAACAATTTTTCCATTATTGTGGGATTTGAAGCATCCTTATCCTAAAGTACTTGGAAAGTAGTAACAATATATCCATTTAATTGCCTTTAATTTGGTATTTCCCATAGGGTAAGAAACTTCCCTTATAATTGCCGGTATAGTTTTTGGTATGGGCTTCACATAATGGAACCGCTCAATCTTTACTTTACCATGTCTTACTGTGTTTTATTTGTGAAAAATTTCACAACCTATACATACCATGCAAATTTCTTCACATAACATAACTTATGCTACGTTTACATTTAAACGGATTTCGTTAACCCAGTGGGTTTCAATTGTCAATTTCTTTGCATACATGTCAAATAAATCCTCATAATGTAGGTTAACCTGGTAAAAAGTTTTAATGTATATGGCGTATTATACTTTCAAACTAAATAAATCTTGATTTATAAATGTAACTATAATGAAAATATAAATTTATTTTCATATACAATAGTTTTTTCAGGGCAATGACAATCCAATTAATTGTAGAAAATTAACATATTTTCAGAATTTTCCATAACTGACAATTACTTAAAGATATACTTGGCTAAAAAGTCGACTTTTCGATCTTTCGATTTTGTCAACCCTTCGACTCGACGAAAAATTATTTTTAATAAAAATTGTTGTCAACAGATGAAATAAAGTCCTGGAATGTGTAATTTTTGGGCAATTTCGCCTTTGTGATAATATTTATGAAGAAAGTCGATGTTAAAAGGCGACTTTGCGATTTTCTCAAAGATTAAAAGTCGACTTCGATTAATCGATTAGTCAAAAGTCAATTTACTTATCCTTAAGATATACGCTGCCCATTTTCGCCCAAAATATGTCCAAATTAAAACTACGAATTAAAACCTTTCCACTTCAATTACAAATTACTAACTAAATTTAAGTCAAATGGGTCCAGCCGTTTCTTTAAAATACTTTTTGCAAGATTTTCGCGAATTTTTCTCAACATTTTACTTCATAAAAACCTTTCCACTGTAATTACCGACAACTGAAAGAAATTTTGAGTCAAATCGGTCCAGCCATTCTCAATTGATGCGTTAGTATACATTTTTCATGCTCCATTTTTATATATATAGATTAGTATAATGATTTATTTTTATAAATTTCCGGGGTTTTTTAATTTATATATTTTTTTGGCAATGAATTTTAAATTTGGGTTATGTAATAAGTGATAATAGCTTTTTAAAGAATCAGCTATGTAACTTGAGCAATAATTTCAATATTGGTCATATTAATGTTTGAAGTTTCAATTTGAGTAGAAATACGTTTAAAATCCATGAAGTTAGGAATATTTTAAAAGGAAATAATCTTGACATTTTCGGGGTCACTGAACCTTGAAGATTGGTAATAGTTGACAGACCACTACGAAAACTATGTTGAATTCTGTGTGAAATAACGGTAGTAATTAACTTTTCGAACAATTTTGGAATAGCACTTAATTTTGCAATTCCTCTATAATTCGAGACTTTTGTTAGACTACCAGACTTGTGTAAGGGTATTATATAAGACTTCTTCCAACAAGTAGGAACATAACCATATTTAAGGGAATAATTAAATAATAACGTTAGAGGTAATGCTAAGGTATCTGAACAATTCTTTAGAATTATGCTGGGTATACTATCAGGACCTGGACATTTAATAGGTTTTAAACTACGTAGATTTTTAGAGACCTCAGGGGCATACATATTTGATCTATCTTTGATAGTTCATAAGGATATGGGTCTTTAACCTGATAAGTAGTATTAGAATAAGTCGTGGCAAAAAAATTTGCAAAACATTCTGCACTTTCGGAGTTTTTCGATAATACTTGGTTATTGTATTTTAATTTAGACTTAGAAGAAAATTTTCTTTTAAGATTTACAAATTCATAAAATGATTTTGGGTTGGATTTAAAATTATCCTTAATCTTGTTAAGATAAAGATTATACAACCTTCGGGATTCTATTGTATATTTTGATCTAGCAACTGAATAGTTTTTTTTTTTGATTTTTTATATTTTTTAAAAAGTTTATTTTTTGAGTTTTTATACTTGACAATTCGCGTGTATTCCATGGATGTCAATCAGAGCTTCTAGTTCTAACAGTAGGAACACATTCAGAAATAAATTTGTTTAGAGTAACATAAAATGTATCTATTGTAAACTCGAAATCAATAGGACTCTTACAAAGGCAAATAGAGGTCCAATTTACAGATGAGATAAGTAAGTTGAGTTTAGTTTTTAATGATTTTAACGAATTGTCTGAAATTAATTAATCATGTGTCATGGATATACATAAAGTTGGGTGTTAATTATCTTCAGGAATACAAATAGGAGGTATCCTAACTAATTCAAAATATGGTGTATGATTTACGAAGACTAGGTCAAGGATTTTCTCATGATTATTTACTATATTATTTATTTGTTGGAGATTAATGTCACAAAATCGACTAATAATTTCAGAAGTAAATTGATTTAAATTTATATCAGATGTCAATGGAGTAAGAGCTTCGGACTCTGGCAATGAAAGCCACTTCACAGATGACATTTTATTTATTATGGATTGTATTGCTAATATATGCTGATTATAGATATCAAGCTGCGATGAAGGAGGAAAATATGAACAAGTGACGAATAATTTAAATTTACCTAATTCAATGGATATGCCGACAAATTCTATATCAGTTAAATGATTTAATTGTATTACATTAGTGGAATATTTGGCGTCTACTGCGATGAGGACACCACCACCCATTTTATTTATCCCATCTTTTCTAAAAATTTGATATTTTGAACTTAGAATTTCACTATTAAGCACAGATATTTTAAGCCAAGTTTCAGAAAATACTATAATATTATAATCAAAACCATGGCTATCAGTATATAAACGAGTTAACTTTGTATTTAACCCTCTTACATTCTGGTAGCAAATAGTAAGAAAATTATTTAGTTTTTTGAAGCCGTTTCTGGTTTACTAGGCAATCGAGCCAAATTTTCTGTCCTTTCTAGAAATTCTTTTACGAATGCTCTAGCAGGCCAAAAATCTCTCGAAATCAACTTTGTAAATATATTTTCATGCAGTAATATTTTAAATGAAGACCTACTCTCTGAAAATACTGATCGAAGCTTAAAGCATCGTAAAAAGTAGCTTCCCTCAATTTTTGATTTAATGTAATAATTTATATCATCAGCCGTAGTATTCGGTGCAAACCTAGATACAAATACCATTTTCATGGCTGGAACCGTTACTAATGGTCTTTGGGAGGTTTGTGGGATTATACCAGTTGAAGCTACGGGAGCAGCCACTGAAGACGCATCAGATGAAGGAAGTGGCAACTCCTGTATTCCATGAGTAGTTGTCTCCAATCTGGGGATAGCAATTAGGGATTATCATTCCTTCCGCTGTATCCTTTCTGGCTTCAGTAGCTGCCTCCGTCACAACACTAGCATACGACTGGCCACGAACAGATTCAGTTGTATCTATGACACTTTCAGAAACTGTTCGTGATACAGTACTCCCAGCAGAAACCGAGGCTTTACGACTAGGCAAAGTTTTACCTGGCGCCTTTTTCGTAGATCTCTTGCGTTTCTGTCCAGAAACTGACGGCGATGACACAAACTCTTCTAGATCTTGGTACTTCTCAAACATTGGAGAAAAGTTTTCAAATCGGGTCGATAATGAGGAAAATTCACTTTTTATCGATGTAAAAGTCGGCAGAAAGTTTTATACAATGCACGCAGCACCAACGAACACCAACATTTTCTCTAATTGTATCCACTACTCTTGCATTAATCCGGGCACACTTTACATGCCATTGATTAAGGCAAAGCCAACACGTTACACAAATGCATCATATGTAACAATATTGCACAATTCGTAAGGACACCACATTTTTTAATATTTTTTACTAATTAATGATGTTAGAAATAAAAAATATCTGGGATTTCTATTCCTTAAATTTTTTATAAAAGCAAAGTGTTGGCAATGACAACTAAACAAAAATAAAGAAAGAAGAGAAAAAATGTTATGTTACAACAACTAAAAAAGTAATGTAACAAGAGGGACACACAGGTAATGAAAAAAAAGATGACTATTATAATTAGACTGAAAAAATACATATATTTTAGCACTAATCACAAATGATTTACCACACCAATTAGTACAATATGCACAAAATGAATAAAAAAACACTTTCAAACACTTTATAATACACAGACACTTATTTTATCACAAAATATTAATATTTTTAAAAAAGGTTACGGAGCACAATAAAATTGATCAACAATCACGACAGGTTATATTGAAATCAGTATGTATATAAGTCGACAAATTTTAGATTGGGCATAGAAATTTAGTGGTTTCCGCTCAGTTATAGGTATATTTAAATTTTAAACAAATTTTTAATCAGTTTTCAGATTGCCGTTATAGATATGTATATGTTTGCTATATATTCTATAAATAGTTTTTAACAGTTATGGGGGAAAAGTTTGGCCAATGTTGACACCGTATACCTTCTTTTAATTGTAAATGCTTGTTTTACATCTTAACTCTAAATCGTGAAATGTTGTAATCGGATTTTTATATCCTCACATCTTTTAATTTTAATTTAACATTTGAAAAAGTTAATGTTAAAGGTTACATAGGTCCACATCCAAATTTCAAATTGTCGGCCAAAAAAAAAGAAACATTTTCGAAAAAGTAATACACTTTTTGACAAATATGAAAATGTGATTTCATATCCAACAGCTGGGCTCTATAGAAAATAAGACAAAACTTCAAATATCTGACGGGAATACTAATAATGCTATCACATTATTAATATTACAACATACACATATTTTATGAAATTAGAACTTTTGATCTAACTAACTCAAAAAACCATATGTCTTAAAATACAACATTAAAGCTCGATACAAAAATTGGGGAATTGTAAATATTACTTAATATATTTTTTGATCACATACGATTTATAATTCCTTTGAATCGCCAAAATCGGCGTGGACGTTCTTGAGTAATTAACACAACGTCCAATTATTCCAATTTCCCGACTCTTTGATGTTTTTCTCAACATTTTCTTCGTAAAAACCTTCCCAAAGCAATTAAAAAAAGCCGAAAACGTGAGTGAAATCGGTACAGTCAATAAGCCATGCACGCATTATTCACATCATTAAAAAAAAACATCTGAGGAACCATAAAGGCACATATAAGTTAGGATTCGAATTTAAATGTATTGTAATCGTATATACCGAATTACTAACATAAAAACATATGTCTATGTATTGGCAATTTTCTCAACAATATTCCTGGTATTGTTTCCTATTAAGGACACGATCAAGTTTCGTTCAGTGACCCAGATAATACATGGGATATGTGTTGTATTTATAAGTTCAAACAATTTTTCCATTATTGTGGGATTTGAAGCATCCTTATCCTAAAGTACATGGAAAGTAGTAACAATATATCCATTTAATTGCCTTTAAATCGGCATTTCCCATAGGGTAAGAAACTTCCCTTATAATTGCCGGTATAGTTTTTGGTATGGGCTTCACATAATAGAACCGCTCAATCTTTACTTTACCATGTCTTACTGTGTTTTATTTGTGAAAAATTTCACAACCTATACATACCATGCAAATTTCTTCACATAACATAACTTATGCTACGTTTACATTTAAACGGATTTCGTTAACCCAGTGGGTTTCAATTGTCAATTTCTTTGCATACATGTCAAATAAATCCTCATAATGTAGGTTAACCTGGTAAAAAGTTTTAATGTATATGGCGTATTATACTTTCAAACTAAATAAATCTTGATTTATAAATGTAACTATAATGAAAATATAAATTTATTTTCATATACAATAGTTTTTTCAAGGCAATGACAATCCAATTAATTGTAGAAAATTGCCATATTTTCAGAATTTTCCATAACTGACAATTATTTAAAAATATATACGTAGTCGAGCACAAAAGTCGACTTTTAGACTTTTGGATTTTTGTCTCTGGTCAAAAAGTCGATTTTTAGACTTTTCGATTTTTGTCGTGGGCTAAAAAGTCGACTTTTCGATCTTTCGATTTTGTCAACCCTTCGACTCGACGAAAAATTAGTTTTTGTAAAAATTGTTGTCAACAGATGAAATAAAGTCCTGGAATGTGTAATTTTTGGGCAATTTCGCCTTTGTGATAACATTTATGAAGAAAGTCGATGTTAAAAGGCGACTTTGCGATTTTCTCAAAGATCAAAAGTCGACTTCGATTAATCGATTAGTCGAAAGTCAATTTACTTATCCTTAAGATATACGCTGCCCATTTTCGCCCAAAATATGTCCAAATTAAAACTCCGAATTAAAACCTTTCCACTTCAATTACAAATTACTAACTAAATTTAAGTCAAATGGGTCCAGCCGTTTCTTTAAAATACTTTTTGCAAGATTTTCGCGAATTTTTCTCAAAATTTTATTTCATAAAAACCTTTCCACTGTAATTACCGACAACTGAAAGAAATTTTGAGTCAAATCGGTCCAGCCATTCTCAATTGATGCGTTAGTATACATTTTTCATGCACCATTTTTATATATATATAGAAGATTAGTATAATGATTTATTTTTTTATAAATTTCCGGGGTTTTTTAATTTATATATTTTTTTGGCAATGAATTTTAAATTTGGGTTATGTAATAAGTGATAATAGCTTTTTAAAGAATCAGCTATGTAACTTGAGCAATAATTTCAATATTGGTCATATTAATGTTTGAAGTTTCAATTTGAGTAGAAATACGTTTAAAATCCACGAAGTTAGGAATATTTTAAAAGAAAATAATCTTGACATTTTCGGGGTCTTGGTTAAAACCTATGGTATCATCTGATACGATACAAATACCAAATTATGTTTGTTATAGGAGTGATCGCCTTTTATTTCATAAAAACCTTTCCACTGTAATTACCGACAACTGAAAGAAATTTTGAGTCAAATCGGTCCAGCCATTCTTTGATATATATATATATGCACCATTTTTATATATATATAGAAGATTAGTATAATGATTTATTTTTTTATAAATTTCCGGGGTTTTTTAATTTATATATTTTTTTGGCAATGAATTTTAAATTTGGGTTATGTAATAAGTGATAATAGCTTTTTAAAGAATCAGCTATGTAACTTGAGCAATAATTTCAATATTGGTCATATTAATGTTTGAAGTTTCAATTTGAGTAGAAATACGTTTAAAATCCACGAAGTTAGGAATATTTTAAAAGAAAATAATCTTGACATTTTCGGGGTCTTGGTTAAAACCTATGGTATCATCTGATACGATACAAATACCAAATTATGTTTGTTATAGGAGTGATCGCCTTGATAATAGAGGAAGAGGTGTTGTGTTGTATATTTCTCAATGTATGAAAAATAAATTGATTTGCAAAGGCAATTGTTTTGGTGTGGTTGAGTTTGTTTTATGTGAAGTTGTAATTAATAACAATGTTGTTTTAATTGGTGTAGTTTATTTACCACATGGTGATTTTATTGCCATGGAAGAAGAAATAGCTGATATTGTTGTTAAGTACTCCAATGTTGTTATTATGGGGGACTTCAATAATAACATGTTTTATTTGTCGCGTAGTTTAGTTGTAAGACAATATTGTAATAGAATGAATCTATCAGTTGTGCATAATTCAATGCCGGCACATGTTGACATTGCACATTGTTCTACGTCGTTATTGGATTGTTTTCTTATTTCTTGTGTGAATTCGTTAGTTTTATCAAATCAATTTTCATGTCCTGGTATTTCGGACCATTCATTTATATTTATTTCTATTAGTATGCCTAGAGATGGGCAGTGGGTAAATACCCGATAAATTGGGTAAATACCCATTTGTGGGTATTTATTTGGGTATTTACTATATTGTATCGGTAATACAACATCTTACACCCTATTTCCGGGTTTCTGTTATCAAATCGATTTAGAATGGATAGTTTTACGATACTTTAAAGACGTGGGTAAAAATATGGGTAAATATCCGAGTTTTTACCCAAATATTGGGTATAAACTCATTAACTGCCGAACCACTTGACATAGGCGGCCAAAATTTTGCACACAAATGTCAAAGCACATTTCACAACCAAATTGGCTGTAATTTGGCACAGAGTGTTCTTTTTGAGTACAAAATAAGTGATAGGGGTACCTTTGTATGGGGGCTACCAGTAAACGTGGACCTACACACATAAATATTTGCACGGACATTTGGTACCCAAATAGAACACTCTTTGCCAAATTACAGTCAATTTGGTTGTATGATGTGTCTAATAGGCAAAAAATACCTTAAATCGGGAGATATGGTTATATGGGGGCTGCATCAAAACTTGGATCCAGGGACCCCATTTTGGATTTCTATATTTTCTTTGACATTAAAAATATGTATGCAAAATTTTGGCCGCCTAAGTCAAGTGGTTCGGCAGTTAATGAGTTTATACCCAATTTTTGGGTAAAAACTCGGGTATTTACCCAAGTATTTACCCACGTCTTTAAAGTATCGTAAAACTGTCCATTCTAAATCGATTTGATAACAGAAATCCGGAATAAGGTGTAAGATGTTGTATTGCCGATTCAATATAGTAAATACTCAAATAAATACCCGCAAATGGGTATTTACCCACCCCTTGGGTATTTACCCGGTAAATACCATCTATACCTATAAAGCATATCTTTTTGAAAAGAATTTGACAAACTGGAAAATTTATTGTACTTGGCGCAATCGAGCGAAAAAAGTTGTTAGGAGAATAAAACTAGATGCACATAAAGAGATGTTTGCTGATGAAACCACGAAGGAAATATGGTAAATTTTAAATAAGAATGGTATAAGAGAAGAAGATAGTAAAGTAGATAATGTAGATGTTGAGAGTTTAAATTATAATTTTGTATCTAACCAGTCTGTTAGCCAGTTTGATGTTTCTTGTGTTCCTGTGGGATATTATGATGGGTTTTCGTTTCGTGCAGTTGATTTGTTTGAAGTTATGGATGCATTTGACAAAATTATATCTAAAGCCGTTGGTTACGATGGTTTTACATTAAAGTTTTTGAAGTTGGTGTTTCCCATGGTTGTGCGACATTTGTTGCACATTGTAAACTCATTTTATTTCCTTAAAATCAGATGTATGCTTTTTTCTATAAGGTTTATAAAACCAAACCCCTTCCTCAGTAGTAGAACTATTTTCATTCGGTAGGTCTGTGAGAAGTACTCAAATCCAAGTGCCTCGTTTGAACCCTTTGTTGGAGAAATCTTTCCATGTAAGGGTTGCTCGGGTGTTCAATAGTTTGCCACAGGTTCTTAAAGTATTCAATGTTTCGTAAAAATGTTACAAGTTACTTCAATATGCAGATGTTCATGGATTTTAATATATTTATTTTGTTAAATATTTATAGCTGATTTATCCTATGCTTAGTTTCATATATTTTTCGTATGTTTTAATTTGAATTTATGAATTGATTAATAATTAATCGTTAATTAATTTTAAGCCTTTGGAGTAGTTCATGTATTGTTGTTTATGATATGATTAAGTGATATACTGTTAATTTTAAGCCTTTGGAATAGTCCATGTAATGAAGTTTTTGGAATCGCTCATGGCCCTTTGGGTTAGGTTCTCGTTTATGAAATAAAATTGAATAGAATTAATGATTTGCCTACTATATTTAATCCTTGGATTTGTGACACATTTATTTATGCCATTGATGTATTTTTGCTTTTTTTCTGGATGTGGTAATAGTGTTGATATCTTAGAAAGTAGTATAAGTTCTAACTTGGATCGGTTCCTACATTGGACTTCTTTAAATTCGTTGCATATTAATACATCTAAGACGAAAGCTATGATCTTTAAACCGTCTAATCGTTCCAGTATTGAGTATTATTGAGTAGTTGAGAATTATAAGTGGCTTGATATACTATACTAAACTTAAATTCAAACACACATTGATTCATTGGCTGGTAGAGTCTGGGGAACTCTACGCAGGATTAGGTCTACCAATATGTATTTCCCACCTAGTGTGAAAACTATTTTGTCTCATTCACTATTAATGTCTCAAGTTACATACTGTATAGATATTTTTTCTGGTACTTCTGCTGTTATAATTTAAAAACTCAAACAAATCGTAAACACAGTAGTCAGGTTTGTTTATAACATTCGAGTGCGAGATCACATATATCCTGCCACGTTCAGAACTTCCTGGGTTGCTCATTTCACAACTTTTTAAAATATCGCAATTTGCTTCTATTCTACAATGTTATTAAAACTGGAAAACCTGCCCCCATATGCTCTTCATTTATTTTTTCAAATCTAGAAATCCAAAAATTTTTATACCTCGCATAGCTAGATCTGTATTTTCTAGAGCCTTTGTAGTTCGAGTTGCTCGAGTTTGGAACACTCTGCCTCATGAACTAAGAATATTTTCGCATTTAAATAATGTATTTCGTCTAAAATTAATGGCGTTTTTTGCCTGATCTTGTCGCTTCTGCCAATTTGACCATTTTATTATCTAATTCAAATCTAATTTGTTTTATTTTTTTCTTAAGGATGGGGAACAAAAACGAATTTTGAGTGCATTGTATTTTTATTTTATATAAAATATATTATTTAGATTTAATTATTCTCAGATATGAATTAAGTACTGTGTAATATATTATTGGCCTTTATTATAAAATATGTGTTATTAATTTTTGTCGCAACATTATTTTTTAGGTTATTCACATTAGTCTAAAACTAGCAAATATAGCACAACTTCAAGGGGACTTAGATAAATCAACTCTTGGATTTAATTGGACTATTAAAAAAATAAAACAACGAACTGAAGCCGATCCCGACGATAATGAAGTTAAAGAAATATATGGATTGGCTATGTACTGGTGAGATAAACTACATTTTCCTTAATATCCATAATTAAAATTTAATTTAACAGCTAGTTTCATTAATACAAACGAACGGTTTCCTTCGCATCCGTTTGAAAATAAAAATAATTTCAGTTTTAATTTCATTTATTAAGCATAGTCATTTGAATTACACAAAACAACATAACTTATTCTACTCGAGAGACTTTTACTTATAATAAATATTCAATTATTTTTCCTTAATAACAATTTAACATAAAGCTAAAAAACGATTCATGTAACCCCAGTTATGTAAAAGCAGAAATAAACAAATAAATTAAAATTAACTAAAGTTTAGATATCATGAGATTGAACATATAACATATATGTTTCTTTTTAAACGTACACGGAGAAAAATTGAACGCCTTAAGATATGGTGGAAGATTACACTGTGCGACACTAAATTTTTTCTGGGGTTCTAATGTACCAATTCTGTTTAGTTGGAGTCCCAGGACCACGAAAATACCTTTGGTTTTTCTGGGTCACTTCGAAAATTAATTTTATAACGGTAAATATAGAGAAACACGTGATTTCATGGATTTTCCATTTGAAACTTGAATAACTTATTTATTTTATAACGGATTTATATTATTATTTTTCTCTTTCGAAGAGTACAATTTTTCCTTTCAAACAAGATATATATTTGGTAAATCGGTTGAGCATTGGCTGAATTACAGCGGTTGAAATGTGAAGAAATACGCATAAAATGACAAAATTTATTTTTCTTCGGACTGTACGATGAAATTATGATATTAAGCCATATAAGTTTTATTATACTAAAGGGAAGAAAATTAAATTAGCTTTCGAAAATGATAAAAATCAAAAAAATCGGTTAAAAAATGGATGACTTATACACATTTTTGTATTGATTCTATGCATATTCTCTAAAGGAACTATGGGTCTATCTCGTTTCGTTTAGCCTGTTACAAACATAACGGTTTGTAACAGGAAACGATACAGACCCATATTTCCTTTAGAGAATATGCATAGAATCAATACAAAAATGTATAAGTCCGTTATAAAGTAAATAAGTTATTCAAGTTTCAAATGGAAAATCCATGAAACCACGTTTTTCTCTATATTTACCGTTATAAAATTAATTTTCGAAGTGACCCAGAAAAACCAAAGGTATTTTCGTGATCCAGGGACTCCAACAAAAAAGAATTGGTACATTAGAACCCCAGAAATTTTTTTTTTTGTTATTTTGTAGCACAGTGTTATTAAACATTCGAGCAATTCTTACCAAAAATGACCTTTCCAAAATAGAGGTTAATTTCGGCAAAATAATTTGGGTGTTGCGTGTTGATCTCCCAAACGAAAACAGTTCAATGACAGAAGACGGGCGTTGAAGTTTAAACATCTTATGAAAATCCTATCGAATGCCTTCTCAAGATCAATCGACAAGAGTACGCAACAACCCCCATCACTGACTTTCTGCCTTACGTTGTCGGTCAGACCAATAAGCAGCGATGTTGTGCTACGATGACACCGGAATCCATACTGGCTTTCATGTAAAAGAGAGTACTCATTAAAGTATGTAATCATTAAATTTTCCACCAAATTCGACCGAATAGGCATTATTGAAATTTGTCTCAGATCATTAGAACCATTATTCTTTGAAATCGGTACAACTCTTGCTATCTTCCATTCTGCAGGGAATACAGACATAGTGACAATCGTATTAACAGTATGGACAACATAACACAAATATAAGGAAACACTAGTCTTAAATATTTCAATTGAAATCCGTCACAACCAACGGCATTTGACCTAATTAACTGGAAAGCTTCCTAAACCTCTCTAGACGAAAATTTATTCGAACGAATGTTTAGTCGAAAGAACACGTAAAAGAACATTATTTCTCTACAAATTGAGTTTCGCGTTTATATTGCTAAAAAATTTTTAAAATATTGAATTATGCACCAACATTCTTCGAAAAAATGTCACATAACACATAATGCAGCTACACCTATGTTGTCAAGAGTTTGTAACGCAGCGAATACCTTTAAGTATACCGATCGTCATATCTCGACTAGCTGAGTCGATCTAGACATGTGTGTCCGTCCGTCCGTCTGTCCATTATAATTTGTAAACACGATACAGGCCACAGTTATGGACCAATCTTCACGAAATTTTGCATGTAGGATTGGTTCTGGCCAAAGAAGACCCCTATTGTTTTTGGAAAAGATCGTTTAATATTTAGGGGATGAAATGGACCATCGGGCCTAACATTGGATACCCTCCACCATAGGTATACTGACATATACTTGAAATGAAAATATAGGGAACATACCAAAAAGTGAACCTATACCGATAATTTTACAAACTGGTTAATCAAAACCCCAAATTTCAGCGAATTCAGTCGAAAAACGCGTTTAAGAATCCCTGGTAAAATATGATCCAAACACCCAAAATACTGATAATTACCGTTATATGAAGGCTACCAGAAAAAGTGGACCTATATTTATATTTTTGTGCAGAAATTTGGTACCCAATAAAAACCCAATGTAGAAAATTTCAGGGAATTCGGTTGAAAAACGAGCACAAGGACCCCAAAATACCGAAAATTCGGGGGTACCCTTATATGGGAGCTATGCCTAAACGGATGGACCGATATATCCCATCTTAGAACTTTCCTTCAGACAAAAGACAACCCTATGCAAAATTTCAGCACCCTATCTCAATTCCTTCAGAAGATAGCGTGATTACAACAGACGGACATGGCTAGTTCGTCTTAGAATTTTACCCTGATCAAGAATATATACACATTACTATGGTGGAGGGTATAAAAATGTGTAAAAACCCGGTGAGGAAACCCAGGTTTTTTATGTTTTTCTCGATTTGTGACTAAGCCACTCATTTCGCGGCTTTAATGCTAAAGTAAAAATAGAAGCCTACAAAATGAGAAGTACTTCCTTTATGTATCGTTTTTTTGAAAATGGATCTGCATCTACCTTTAAATAATTCTGAATTTTTGAAGCTCGATGTTAAGTATTTTTTGAATTGTTCTTCTAGTTTCAATGCGCAATCACAAAGATCCAAAAATTAAGTTCAGGATTGTTGTACTCGCGAATCTGAGTAATTTGATATACATTTTGTGTATGTAGTATGTACGGCTTCATAGTAATTCTCATCCAAAGGTGGACATTTTGTACGATAAAATTTCTAAGAAACCTATTTATCCGCCGAAATTTTTATATCTGTCATTTGATTTATATGGATACCTGTGATCAATAAGCTTTTTTACTTTCCGAATAAAATAAAACCTTCTTTATGAAAATCCATCAACTAAAACGACGGGAACTGGTTTTCCAAAAACACGAAATTTCGCGAAAAACTGTTTTGGAAAATATCGCGGATTTAATCGCATTTTTTGTGGATCATTTCCGTTTCAATATATGACCTGATACGGATTTTGAAAGTAGTGTGTTGGGTGCTCAACGATTTACCAGAGAGAAGGACAGTATGTAGCCGAATTTGTGGCATCTCTTCGTGTAGAGATTGATTCTTTCGACTTTGTCTCCCCGTGCAAATGTAAAATTTCCATTGCTAATGTTTTTCTAAGGGCACAGTTTATCCGAGGTATACACGACAACGGCAAGCAAATGCAGCGAAATTCGAAGAAATTGTTTCAGAAGCATTGACATTGGAGGCAGCTAATGCGGATGCTAGGGAATTGTCACAAGTTAACAGTTCTGATGACATAAACAACATTTTCAGCAACAACAAGCTCCAGAAATCGAAATTCAAAAGGCCATAAACTGTACGACCAAGTAAAATCAATTATGCGCAATTAGGAATTACCGGTTTATGTTTACATTGTGGCAAGAATAATCATTATGCGAGAGAATGTCGCTCTAGTAAATATCTTAAATGAGTTTATACAGTAAACGTGGTCATGTTCGTAAGTATGCATAGCTACTCTTGTGGCGGATGGTGTTAATATTAGCGAAAAATTTCGCACAAAATTTCATCTCATTCTCCTACTCCCTGTAATTCAGAATACCTAATTTTCCCCCAAAGCGGATTTTTTCGCTTTCGAACTTCAATCAGAAAGCGAGATTGCGAAAAAATTCACAGGAAAATGTTGTTCAGAATAAGCCGAAGGGGAATTGACATCCAGAATAAGGCTGGTAAATTCTTCGAAGAACAAATCGATAATTTAGGACACACCATACGTCACAATAAGGTGCAAAAGTCATTATCGAAAGTACAGGCTATTTTGGAAATGCCTAAACCTGAGTGCGTAGAAGATGTTCTCCGGTTCTCTGGAATTGTGACATATTACGCAAGATTCATTCCAAACTTATCTACAATTACAATTCCATTACGACACCTTTTGCGGAAGAATGCTGTCTTCAAATGGTCATCCAAATGCAATAAATCTTTTGAAACATTAATAACAGAAATCGCTAGTGGTCGTATACTAACACCTTTCAAACCCGATTTACCATTGCAGCTTGCATGTGACGCTAGTCCCACAGGGCTAGCAGGAGTGTTGTCGCACATCATAAACGATGAAGAAACGGCCATATCGTTCGCTTCGAGGTCGCTAACGCCAGCGGAGAAAAATTATTCTCTATTAGACCGAGAAGCGCTAGCTATTGTTTACGCTGTACAACACTTCCATGAATATGTCTACGGTAGACTCTTTAAATTAATCACTGATAACCAGTCATTGTCAAGAATATTCCACCAACATTCAAAAGTGCCTCAAATGACATCTTCGAGATTGCAGCAGTACGCAATATTTTTAACAGTTTATAACTATGAAGTCGTCACGAAGAGGAGCGAGGAAAACACGAATGCGGATTGCCTATCTAGGGCACCATTGGAAACAGGTTCTCAAACTTTAAATTTTTTTGATAATGAAATCAACGTTCTTCATGAAGCAATAAAAAGCGATGAACAACTTTCGGAAATTATCAACACATTGCAAAAATCGGATGTTGTCGGAGGCGTAAGTAAATCAGACGATTACGCCCTGTATTATAGCTGCCATGAAACGAGACATGAATTTGACTGCGGATTTATGGTTAACATGAGAATAAAAGACCTTGTCTCCAAATTCACTCCAGTAGATGAGCGAATTGCTATAATCCGTATAAAAGCGAAGTTCTTTTACATCAGTCTAATTTGCGCCCATGCTCCGACCGAAGACAAAGATGAACAGACCAAAGATATATTTTACGAGCGCCTAGAAACAGCATATGACCGTTGGCCTGGCAATGACATTAAAATTCTGTTAGGAGATTTTAATGCAAAAATCGGAAGGGAAAATATCTTTGGTCCCACCGTCGGAAATTCAGCCTTTATGAAGAAACATCCAACAACGGCATGAGGTCTTAATGTTGCAGCAAAGGTGCGATCTAATACAACACGGAAACTCGACGTCGAAAAGCTGCAAAAACAACAGGTAGCCGAGGCCTACTCCGCTCAACTTACCCATCTGCTTGAAGAAAGCACTTCTTGTCCCGATAATAGTATAGAAGCACAATGGCAAAGAATTGCCCACTCCCTACAAACTGCAGCAGAAAGAACAATTGGCTACCAAAAACCACCACCAAGAAACTCATGGTAGGATCAGGAGTGTCGTAATGCTACTGATGTGAAAACGCAGCGTATAGGGCAACCCTGCAGACAGTAGCAAGACGTAACGTGATGGAGAATTATCGGGAGAAAAAGAGAGAGGAGAAACGTGTTTTCAGAAAAAAGAAGAAAGAACAAGAAAAAGGGTGAGCAAATCGAGATGTACAGGAGTCAGAATGAAGTGAATTTTACCAACGAGTAAAACACCAAACCGAAGGCTTTGGTGCAGGCACATCCACCTGTAGAGATGAAGAAGGAAACCTGGTGACAGATACAGACAGCGTGTTGAGGATCTGGAAGGAGCATTTCGAAAAGCTTCTAGTATCAAATAGTGGCGATGAAGAAGATACCTCAGAACCAATAAGAGATGATGGTATAGAGTGTATACCACCTAGCCAAGATGATGTCATAAAAGCAATCAATCGGCTCAAGAACAACAAAGCAGCAGGTGGCCAGATGCTGGTCAGGACCATGCACCAGTTGGCTAGCACAATTTGGCTAGATGAATGCATGCCCAATGATTGGAACCTCAGCATCCTGTGGCCCGTGCACAAAAAGGAGACAAGACGATATGTGCCAACTATAGAGGAATAAGTTTCCTTCCCATCGCATATAAACTGCTATCCAGTGTGCTGTGTGAACGATTGAAGCCAATGGTCAATGACATCATCGGACAATACCAATGCGGCTTCAGACCAAATTCACCATTGACCAGATTTTCACTCTGCGTCAAATCCTGGAAAAGACCCACGAAAAACACATCGACACATACCACCTGTATATTTTTGATATGTTCTGACACCACTTCCTGAGCTGGATCAATCACGGATGCTGATTGGCATTACTGGCATCTCCCCTACACATTCCCTCTGCGGATACCGTATGGCGCGGATGACCTACAGCGGGGGAAGTAGTTGTTTTGCTCTCCTTGCTATTTTCACTCATTGGAATATGTATATGTATTAGTAGAAATAGACAAGCGATCCTCTGCGATCACAAGAACTCTGACCTCACTTGTCTTGTAGCTATCGAAGAGTCAACTTGCTAACTAACTTTTGTCGAGCTAACATCTTCGTGTTAGCACTAACAGGCCTCTGACACCACCACACCAAATTACATAAGGTAATTGACTTGTTGTAAGAAAAGAAAGAATCTCCAATAAATCCAATGAATTAGAATATTAACTAATAACTCTTGTGGTTTTATTTCTTGTACTCTCTTTCTTATCTTTTCTATATTTACTCCAACACGCGCGTATCACCATTAACTGCTTGGGAGCTCTCGTTGTCGTCATCCCCCCGCTCCCTTGAGTTAATTATTTGCACACCGCCTCCATCACAACGGCGAGGAATAGAGCAAGTCCCTCGCCTAAACACCATCTATTTGTCGACTATAAAGCCGCATTCGACAGCCCTATCCTTTCAGAGGTGTTTAAAGCCATGTCTGCGTTCGGCATTCCTGCAAAATTAATACGGCTATGCAGGATAACTTTAAGTGGCACAAGGTCAGCAGTTAAAGTAGGAAAGGACCTATCGGAGCCCTTCAATACCGAACGAGGATTCAGACAAGAATACAGTTTGTCGTGTGATCTTTTTAACATCCTACTGGAAAAGGTCATACGAGATGCAAAGGTGAACAGAAATGGCACTCTGTACACCAACCAACACATGTTACTCGCCTACGCCGATGCCATCGATATAATGGGTCGAACATTGCGAGCGGTAACAGCCACCTTTGAACAAATTGAAAAGGAGTCTGCCAAAGTGGGTCGGACCAACTGTGGAACTTGAGAACTACAGCTTCGAGGTAGTTAATGACTTTATATACCTTGGTACCGCCATAAATAAAACGAATGACATCAGTTTTGAAATTCGGAGAAGGATTGTGAGCAGATGAGGCAGCTCTTGGGGTGTTTGAGAGAAAAATTCTCCAAAAGATCTACGGGCCGATCTGCGTCGACGGTGAATATCGGCGTCGAATGAACCACGAGCTTTACAATTTATACGCGGATATCGACATAGTCAGTCGTCGTATTGAGCTGCAGCGACTACGGTGGCCAGGCCATGTTGTGCGGATGAATAAAACTGCCCCAGCTCAAAAGGCATATAAAAATGAGCCTACTGATGGTTCCCGTAGAAGGGGAAGGCCACGAATTAGATGGGAAGACCAAGTAAAAAACAACATCTTAGAACGCGGTCTTCTAAATTGGTGGACTTACGCACAAGACCGACGCGCTTGAAAATCTTTTTTAAGATCGGCTTATGGAACAACCGTTATGTAACAAGCCAGCTAAGTAAGTAAGAGGGTAGTCGTTTCAGCCACACTTCAACAACCTGTTTTGAAAGAACTCCATTACACATATATTGGCATCACAAAGATGAAACAATTAACAAGACGATATGTGTATTGAACAACAATCGATAGAGATATCGAAAACTTCGTTTCTGCTTGTGCAGAAGTGCCCACCAAAAGTGATTCTACACCCCTGGGAAGAACCTGAAACAAATTGGCAGCGTATCCACATTGATTACGCAGGACCGTATCTTTCTTTTTGGGCATTTCAAGGATACTAATTTTCTTTTTGTATTAGAGGCCAAATAAAAATGGGCTGCACCAACATCATCATCAACAATTCAAATATTGGAAAATATGTGTTCAAGGAATGGTTTTCCAAACATTTCTGACAACGCTACAATTTTCAAAAATATAGAATTCACAAAATATTGTAAACATCGCGGAATTTTCCAAAAATGTATTGCGTCAGGCCATCCTGCGATAAATGGCCTAGCCGAGAGAAACATCCAGACATTAAAACAACGTTTAACACCAACGTCGAATGACCCCGCGACAATCTCAACAAAAATTCGAGAATTTTTTTTTGGTTACGGGCTACGCCTCTCCGAAATGAAAAGACTCCCTCAGAAATGTATTTGGGAAGGCAAATAAATGTCCAAGCTAGGTAATCTTCATTATATAATATAGCTTGATAATGGATTCGTCTTTAAACGCCACATAAAGATTGCGGGAAATTCACCTTCCGATTCGCCTTCAAAAAACACTCAAGAAATGGTTATACCATTTCTCCAGCAACCAGTTCTAAACTCATACGTACCACCAGATGGAAGCGAAGTTCTTCCAGATTTGGACTGCACAGATCCTACAACATCATCTTCAGCATATCGTTTAAGAAATGTCCAACGTAGGGAAGAGCTGTCAAACTCCAATAAAGAGTCTGAAGTTGCAGACGCCCCAAGTCGTCGTACATCTGCAAGGTAGAGCAAAGTAGAGCCCCCGGTATTCTTAATTGAGGAAGAATTGTTGTAACTATTTATATAGAGATGGCAACTATTTCATTATGACACTTTACATATGCCATTGTTATTATTCTTATCATGTCATCTGCATAACACACATACATTCATACATTGTTATTTCTTCATTCTCCTTTTCCATCTTCATGTGTACAGATCGACTCCATTTTGCACATCGAAAAAAAAATGTGAGCTGGGTCATCTTAATGGACCGGACTGAAATAGGTATACATCCATTTTATTTTTTAGGGTGCACATCGAAATGCGCGTTAAAAGCATATCGTCATCACAAATGCAAACAGACATAACTACACGTTTACTAATTTTACAGGAGAAGCAAAAAACGTATTTATTTAAAAAAATAATTTTTTGTGGTTTTTAAAAGTTTTATGTCAGTTACGTCCTTTTGACTTGATATTTTCTGAAACAAAAGGACGTAACTACAACACAATTGTAGTACAACAAAGTGAATAATAATTATCCGATTGAGACTAAAATTTGTACAACATACCACATTGAGTCCGGAGAGACGTGTGTTAAGTTTTGTTGAAATAAGCTCAGATTTAGACATAGCCTCACACATATTTTCGTCCGATTTTGTGTAAATGGTGCATTAAAGCCCCTGTATTTCTTTCGATTTGCACAAAATTTTGCATAGCGTACTGAATTGAGTCTAGAATGATGTGTGTTAAGTTTCGTGAAAATGGGTTCAGATATAGACATAACTCCCCCATATATTTTCGTCCGATTTTGTGGAAATGGTGCATCAAAGCACCTATATTTCTTTCGATTTGCACGAAATTTTGCGTAGCGTACTGAATGAAATGAAGCTACAGAATTCAACTGCAGGACGAAACGCACAAAGTACTTTTTTTATAAATAAACAATTTGAAATACGAACGAATGAAGAATATTGGAAAAAAGGAACGAGACCAGAAAAAAGAACGAGAAAAAAGGAAAAGAAAAAAGAACGAGATCAGAAAAAGGAATTATATTAATAAAAGAGCTGGAACTAGTTCCGATCGTTCCTTTCTCGGAATTGTTCCAATGAACTAGTTCGTTCCGGAACTACCCAACTCGAATAAAAACATACTATTGTAGTTACGTCCGTTTGAATTACTTTAATAAAATCGCTAATTTTTATGTTAGATGTAGACGAACAATACTCAAACAAAAGTCAATTTCGAACTTTTCTGTAGTTATGTCCGTTTGCATTTATGATGACGATATGGACTCTTGGTTTCTTGGTACTCCAAACAGTGACGTAAATGGCATACATTTCCGACGTATAATACATACGTCAGAAACGTCGGAAACCTACCCAAATCCATTAGGTTTTTTACAAAATAGCTATTTCCATTAATCTATTTGGAAATTACGGATGCTTTACTAAAATTAATATAAAATTTCAACATTTTCTTCTCAAAAAAATTTAGAAATTTTTATCAGTTCTAGTAAGGAATGGTCAAATATATGTAAAAATAATATATATTCTTGAAAATAACTGTATATGCTGATAATATTGAAATAAATGACGTTTACTACATTTATTACATGTTATACAGGTATATGAAGTTTTCGACGTTTACACATTTTTGACAGCGAAAACCTAAAATTCGTCACACGGACCATCCCTGAGTACATCTTAGCCGTCAAATGAAATTTCGCAAAATATACATGGATTGGAATATAAGCTTCAGACGCATTTTAAAATGTGTATTTAATTTTTTTCTTTTTCGACGTTCCCACGCCTCTCATTCCCACCCCTGCCGACCGAGGGGGCGACCTCCCCTTACGTAGGGATCGCGTACACACCATCCGCATCATGATGGGATTTGAGAGTGGAATAGAAAAACGAGCTACATAATTTACTTCAACAGCCAGCTTGTTATTAAGTTTTACTACTCATTTAAAAATACAATAATATTAGATTTTATTTGTTCTACGCTCAAGCAAAAATCTACATTAGAGTATACAGAGTTAAAGTCAACACACATTTTACTAAGAGAATCTCTCATAGAGTAATTCGTGCGGTGGAAGTCTACATATAACAGTTGATAGTGTCTACTAGATCGGACAGGAACATTTATTCTTATAGAAGAAATTAGGAAATCCGAAGGTATATTACCATTTAATATTTTTAGTACCATCATAGTATTCAACATAATTCGTCTACTTTTCAATGTAGGCAAACGAATTAATTTTAACCTACTAGTATAAGATGACAACACAAAATTACTATTCCAATGTAATCCTCTCAGTGCAAAAAGTAAAAATTGTTGTTTGTTATTGGGGATCCCAAGAGACTTAAATAGTTGTTTCGTTATATATGGATCCGAGAATTCTTTAGCCCACCGTTTTATACATCCTATGACACCATAGGCTTTATTTACCATAGATATATCATGATTGTTAAAATTTAATTTTAGATCCATTAGAATACCAAGATCAACGAAAGAATCTACAGTTGATAAAACCGAACCATTAATATAGTAATGTCTTATCGAAGAAGAATTTCTAGAAAAACACATATGTTTACATTTATTTAAATTCAAGTCCATACAATTTAGGCTGTACCATTGAAATAGGCTATTTAAATCATGCTGAAGTAAATCAGCTTGCTTTTCAGAATGATGGGTAATGAACAACTTGACATCATCTGCATACATTAGCAATTTGGAATGCGATACAGAATCCACATCATAGGCAAATCATTTACAAACAATAGAAACAGAATCGGTCCTAGGTGACTTCCTTGCGGAACACCTGATGGAACATTAATCGATTTTGAAAGACATCCCTCAAACAAAACTATCTGAGTCCTATTTTATAAGTAAGATGAAATCCAATCCAATCCAAATTTATACTAAAGTCAATATGATTTAATTTATAAAGTAGAAGTTCATGGTCAACCCTATCAAAGGCTTTACTAAAGTCTGTATTAATTGTATCAGTTTGTTTACGCTGAACAAATCCTTTCATCACAGCAGAAGTAAAGTGTATAAGATTGGTAATAGTTGACAGACCACTACGAAAACTATGTTGATATGTACTTAACAAGGGTTGAATTCTGTGTGAAATAACGGTAGTAATTAACTTTTTGAACAATTTTGGAATAGCACTTAATTTTGCAATTCCTCTATAATTCGAGACTTTTGTTAGACTACCAGACTTGTGTAAGGATATTATATAATTCTTCCAACAAGTAGGAACATAACCATATTTAAGGGAATAATTAAATAATAACGTTAGAGGTAATGCTAACGTATCTGAATCTTTAGAATTATGCTGTGTATATCATCAGGGCCTGGACATTTAATAGGTTTTAAACTACGTAGATTTTTAGAGAACTCTCGACTTTGTAAGAAGGGCATAAATATTTGATCTATCTTTGATAGCTCATAAGGATATAGGTCTTTAACCTGATAAGTAGTATTAGAATAAGTCGTGGCAAAAAAATTTGCAAAACAAACATTCTGCACTTTCGGAGTTTTTCGAAAATATTTGGTTATTGTATTTTAAAATTGTAGGCTTAGAAGAAAATTTTCTTTTTAGATTTACAAATTCATAAAATGATTTTGGGTTGGATTTAAAATTATCCTTAATCTTGTTAAGATAAAGATTATACAACCTTCGGAATTCTATTGTATATTTTGATCTAGCAACTGATTTTTTTTTTTTTTTTTGATTTTTTATATTTTTTCAAAAGTTTATTTATTGAGTTTTTATACTTGACAATTCGCGTGTATTCCATGGATGTCTATCAGAGCTTCTAGTTCTAACAGTAGGAACACATTCAGAAATAAATTTGTTTAGAGTAACATAAAATGTATCTATTGTAAACTCGAGATCAATAGGACTCTTACAAAGGCAAATAGAGGTCCAATTTACAGATGAGATAAGTAAGTTGAGTTTGCAAAAGTTCGTTTTTTTATAGCTAAAGGTAGTTTTTAATGAGTTTCACGAATTGTCTGAAATTAAATAATCATGTGTCATGGATAATCGGATTTTTATATCCTCACATCTTTTAATTTTAATTTAACATTTGAAAAAATTGATGTTAAAGGTTACATAGGTCCACATCCAAATTTCAAGTTGTCGGCCAAAAAAAAAAAAGAAACATTTTCGAAAAAGTAATATACTTTTTGACAAATATGAAAATGTGATTTCATATCCAACAGCTGGGCTCTATAGAAAATAAGAAAAAACTTCAAATATCTGACGGGAATACTAATAATGCTATCACATTATTAATATTACAACATACACATATTTTATGAAATAAGAACTTTTGATATAACTAACTCACAAAACAAACAAAAATTGGGAAAATTGTAAATATTACTTAATATATTTTTTGATCACATACGATTTATAATTCCTTTGAATCGCCAAAATCGGCGTGGACGTTCTTGAGTAATTAACACAACGTCCAATTATTCCAATTTCCCGACTCTTTGATGTTTTTCTCAACATTTTCTTCGTAAAAAACTTCCCAAAGCAATTAAAAACAGCCGAAAACGTGAGTGAAATCGGTACAGTCAATAAACCATGCACGCATTATTCACATCTTTTAAAAAACATCTGAAGAACCATAAAGGCACATATAAGTTAGGATTCGAATTTAAATGTATTGTAATCGTATATATCGAATTACTAACATAAAAACATATGTCTATGTATTGGCAATTTTCTCAACAATATTCCTGGTATTGTTTCCTATTAAGGACACGATCAAGTTTCGTTCAGTGACCCAGATAATATATGGGATATGTGTTGTATTTATAAGTTCAAACAATTTTTCCATTATTGTGGGATTTGAAGCATCCTTATCCTAAAGTACTTGGAAAGTAGTAACAATATATCCATTTAATTGCCTTTAATTCGGTATTTCCCATAGGGTAAGAAACTTCCCTTATAATTGCCGGTATAGTTTTTGGTATGGGCTTCACATAATGGAACCGCTCAATCTTTACTTTACCATGTCTTACTGTGTTTTATTTGTGAAAAATTTCACAACCTATACATACCATGCAAATTTCTTCACATAACATAACTTATGCTACGTTTACATTTAAACGGATTTCGTTAACCCAGTGGGTTTCAATTGTCAATTTCTTTGCATACATGTCAAATAAATCCTCATAATGTAGGTTAACCTGGTAAAAAGTTTTAATGTATATGGCGTATTATACTTTCAAACTAAATAAATCTTGATTTGTAAATGTAACTATAATGAAAATATAAATTTATTTTCATATACAATAGCTTTTTCAAGGCAATGACAATCCAATTAATTGTAGAAAATTAACATATATTCAGAATTTTCCATAACTGACAATTACTTAAAGATATACGTAGCTAAAAAGTCGACTTTTCGATCTTTCGATTTTGTCAACCCTTCGACTCGACGAAAAATTATTTTTAATACAAATTGTTGTCAACAGATGAAATAAAGTCCTGGAATGTGTAATTTTTGGGCAATTACGAAAACTATGTTGATATGTACTTAACAAGGGTTGAATTCTGTGTGAAATAACGGTAGTAATTAACTTTTTGAACAATTTTGGAATAGCACTTAATTTTGCAATTCCTCTATAATTCGAGACTTTTGTTAGACTACCAGACTTGTGTAAGGATATTATATAATTCTTCCAACAAGTAGGAACATAACCATATTTAAGGGAATAATTAAATAATAACGTTAGAGGTAATGCTAACGTATCTGAATCTTTAGAATTATGCTGTGTATACCATCAGGGCCTGGACATTTAATAGGTTTTAAACTAGGTAGATTTTTAGAGACCTCTCGACTTTGTAAGAAGGGCATAAATATTTGATCTATCTTTGATAGCTCATAAGGATATAGGTCTTTAACCTGATAAGTAGTATTAGAATAAGTCGTGGCAAAAAAATTTGCAAAACAAACATTCTGCACTTTCGGAGTTTTTCGAAAATACTTGGTTATTGTATTTTAAAATTGTAGGCTTAGAAGAAAATTTTCTTTTTAGATTTACAAATTCATAAAATGATTTTGGGTTGGATTTAAAATTATCCTTAATCTTGTTAAGATAAAGATTATACAACCTTCGGGATTCTATTGTATATTTTGATCTAGCAACTGATTTTTTTTTTTTTTTTTTTTTTTTTTGATTTTTTATATTTTTTAAAAAGTTTATTTATTGAGTTTTTATACTTGACAATTCGCGTGTATTCCATGGATGTCTATCAGAGCTTCTAGTTCTAACAGTAGGAACACATTCAGAAATAAATTTGTTTAATTTAACAATCCAATTAATTGTAGAAAAATCGGTACAGTCAATAAACCATGCACGCATTATTCACATCTTTTAAAAAACATCTGAAGAACCATAAAGGCACATATAAGTTAGGATTCGAATTTAAATGTATTGTAATCGTATATATCGAATTACTAACATAAAAACATATGTCTATGTATTGGCAATTTTCTCAACAATATTCCTGGTATTGTTTCCTATTAAGGACACGATCAAGTTTCGTTCAGTGACCCAGATAATATATGGGATATGTGTTGTATTTATAAGTTCAAACAATTTTTCCATTATTGTGGGATTTGAAGCATCCTTATCCTAAAGTACTTGGAAAGTAGTAACAATATATCCATTTAATTGCCTTTAATTCGGTATTTCCCATAGGGTAAGAAACTTCCCTTATAATTGCCGGTATAGTTTTTGGTATGGGCTTCACATAATGGAACCGCTCAATCTTTACTTTACCATGTCTTACTGTGTTTTATTTGTGAAAAATTTCACAACCTATACATACCATGCAAATTTCTTCACATAACATAACTTATGCTACGTTTACATTTAAACGGATTTCGTTAACCCAGTGGGTTTCAATTGTCAATTTCTTTGCATACATGTCAAATAAATCCTCATAATGTAGGTTAACCTGGTAAAAAGTTTTAATGTATATGGCGTATTATACTTTCAAACTAAATAAATCTTGATTTGTAAATGTAACTATAATGAAAATATAAATTTATTTTCATATACAATAGTTTTTTCAAGGCAATGACAATCCAATTAATTGTAGAAAATTAACATATTTTCAGAATTTTCCATAACTGACAATTACTTAAAGATATACTTGGCTAAAAAGTCGACTTTTCGATCTTTCGATTTTGTCAACCCTTCGACTCGACGAAAAATTATTTTTAATAAAAATTGTTGTCAACAGATGAAATAAAGTCCTGGAATGTGTAATTTTTGGGCAATTTCGCCTTTGTGATAATATTTATGAAGAAAGTCGATGTTAAAAGGCGACTTTGCGATTTTCTCAAAGATCAAAAGTCGACTTCGATTAATCGATTAGTCAAAAGTCAATTTACTTATCCTTAAGATATACGCTGCCCATTTTTCGCCCAAAATATGTCCAAATTAAAACTACGAATTAAAACCTTTCCACTTCAATTACAAATTACTAACTAAATTTAAGTCAAATGGGTCCAGCCGTTTCTTTAAAATACTTTTTGCAAGATTTTCGCGAATTTTTCTCAAAATTTTATTTCATAAAAACCTTTCCACTGTAATTACCGACAACTGAAAGAAATTTTGAGTCAAATCGGTCCAGCCATTCTCAATTGATGCGTTAGTATACATTTTTCATGCTCCATTTTTATATATATAGATTAGTATAATGATTTATTTTTTTATAAATTTTCGGGGTTTTTTAATTTATATATTTTTTTGGCAATGAGTTTTAAATTTGGGTTATGTAATAAGTGATAATAGCTTTTTAAAGAATCAGCTATGTAACTTGAGCAATAATTTCAATATTGGTCATATTAATGTTTGAAGTTTCAATTTGAGTAGAAATACGTTTAAAATCCATGAAGTTAGGAATATTTTAAAAGGAAATAATCTTGACATTTTCGGGGTCACTGAATCTTGAAGATTGGTAATAGTTGACAGACCACTACGAAAACTATGTTGATATGGACTTAACAAGGGTTGAATTATGTGTGAAATAACGGTAGTAATTAACTTTTCGAACAATTTTGGAATAGCACTTAATTTTGCAATTCCTCTATAATTCGAGACTTTTGTTAGACTACCAGACTTGTGTAAGGGTATTATATAAGACTTCTTCCAACAAGTAGGAACATAACCATATTTAAGGGAATAATTAAATAATAACGTTAGAGGTAATGCTAAGGTATCTGAACAATTCTTTAGAATTATGCTGGGTATACCATCAGGGCCTGGGCAGTTAATAGGTTTTAAACTACGTAGATTTTTAGAGACCTCTCGACTTTGTAAGAAGTGCATAAATATTTGATCTATCTTTGATAGCTCATAAGGATATAGGTCTTTAACCTGATAAGTAGTATTAGAATAAGTCGTGGCAAAAAAATTTGCAAAACATTCTGCACTTTCGGAGTTTTTCGAAAATACTTGGTTATTGTATTTTAAAATTGTAGGCTTAGAAGAAACTTTTCTTTTTAGATTTACAAATTCATAAAATGTTTTTGGGTTGAATTTAAAATTATCCTTAATCTTGTTAAGATAAAGATTATACAACCTTCGGGATTCTATTGTATATTTTGATCTAGCAACTGAATAGTTTTTTTTTTTTTTTTTGGTTTTTATATATTTTTTAAAAAGTTTATTTTTTGAGTTTTTATACTTGACAATTCGCGTGTATTCCATGGATGTCTATCAGAGCTTCTAGTTCTAACAGTAGGAACACATTCAGAAATAAATTTGTTTAGAGTAACATAAAATGTATCTATTGTAAACTCGAGATCAATAGGACTCTTACAAAGGCAAATAGAGGTCCAATTTACAGATGAGATAAGTAAGTTGAGTTTGCAAAAGTTCGTTTTTTATAGTTAAAGGTAGTTTTTAATGATTTTAACGAATTGTCTGAAATTAAATAATCATGTGTCATGGATATACATAAAGTTGGGTGATAATTATCTTCAGGAATACAAATAGGAGGTATCCTAACTAATTCAAAATATGGTGTATGATTTACGAAGACTAGGTCAAGGATTTTCTCATGATTATTTACTATATTATTTATTTGTTGGAGATTAATGTCACAAAATCGACTAATAATTTCAGAAGTAAATTGATTTAAATTTATATCAGATGTCAATGGAGTAAGAGCTTCGGACTCTGGCAATGAAAGCCACTTCACAGATGACATATTAAAATCGCCAAGAACTAATATTCGGTCCGAATCATTTATTTTATTTATTATGGATTGTATTGCTAATTTATGCTGATTATAGATATCAAGCTGCGATGAAGGAGGAATATATGAGCAAGTGACGAATAATTTAAATTTACCCAATTCAAAGGATATGCCGAGAAATTCTATATCAGTTAAATGATTTAATTAAATTACATTAGTGGAATATTTGGCGTCGACTGTGATGAGGACGCCACCACCCCTTTCATTTATGCGATCTTTTCTAAAAATTTGATATTTTGAAATTAGAATTTCAGTATTAAGCACAGATGTTTTAAGCCAAGTTTCAGAAAATACTATATTATAATCAAAACCATGGCTATCAGTATATAAACAAGTTAACTTTGTATTTAACCCTCTTACATTCTGGTAGCAAATATTAAGAAAATTATTTAGTTTTTTGAAGCCGTTTCCGGTATACGAGGCAAGCGAGCCAAATATTCTGTCCTTTCTAGAAATTCTTTTACGAATGCTCTAGCAGGCCAAAAATCTCTCGAAATCAAATTTGTAAATATATCTTCATGCACTAATATTTTAAATGAAGACCTACTCTCTGAAAATACTGATCGAAGCTTAAAGCATCGTAAAAAGTAACTTCCCTCGATTCTTGATTTAATATAATAATGTATATCATCAGCCGTAGTATCCGGTACAAACCTAGATACAAATACCATTTTCATGGCTGGAACCGTTACTAATGGTCTTTGGGAAGTTTGTGGGATTATACCAGTTGAAGCCACGGGAGCAGCCATTGAAGACGTATCAGATGAAGGAAGTGATAACTTTATATCATGAGTAGTTGTCTCTAATCTGGGGATAGCAACACTCATGGTTTTAGGGGTTATTGTTCCCTTCGATGTATCATTTCTGACTTTAGTAGCTGCCTCCGTTACAACACTAGCATACGACTGGCCACTAACAGATTCAGTTGTATCTATGACACTTTCAGAAACTGTTCGTGATACAGTACTCCCAGCAGAAACCAAGGCTTTACGACTAGGCAAAGTTTTACCTGGCGCCTTTTTCGTAGATCTTTTACGTTTCTGTCCAGAAAACTTCTCGAGCATTTTTATCGATGTTAACTCCGATCGCAAATCTTTTACAAAATTATAAAAGTCGGCAGAAAGTTTTCTACAATGCACGCAGCACCAATGAACACCAAAATTTTCCCTAATTTTATCCACTACTCTTGCATTAATCCGGGCACACTTTACATGCCATTGGTTAAGGCAAAGCCAACACGTTACACATAATATAGTTTTATTTTAAGATTTATTCCTATTTATAGAACCCCAAGATTCATCAGAAGAGTCTTACTATAATCCGTAGGATGTACACTTATACACAAGAAGTGATTTTTATATATATAAATGGTTCGGCGATGTTCGGTTAAAATAGAATATTTTTCATGTATAAAATTCAAAAATAAATACGATAACATTATTTCTTCGAACCAAAAACAAAAATTTTTCCTCAATATCTTGTTTTGTTGTCACTGTAATTTACAAACCGCTGCACCATAGACTTGTATGATTTTTATATCATTTGATTAATCGTGGTGTTTAGATTATGTAGATTTTTTTTATTTTATTTTTAAATTAGTTTTTAGGCGGATACTAATAAATTGAAACTAATGACGTAATCTCCTATATTTTTATTATATATTTCTGGAATTCATATTTTACGAATGAAGTCATATATCAAAGTTTTTGGTCAATATAATAAACGGTGCAATTTTAAGATTTTTTTCTTCTGCCCAAAATTAAAACCTCGACAACTTTTGCGCCAATCAACCAAAAATATGACTTCATTCGTAAAGTATGAATTCCAGAAATCAAAAAATCACACAATTCTGTGGTGCATCGGTTTATAAATTACAGTGACAACAAAACAAGATATTGAGGAAAAATATTTGTTTTTGTCTTGTCTGGATTTAGTTCGGCTCAAGGTTAAATAAAATGCTGTATTATGATTTCTGATTTTTTTATTTTTATTTTCCAATATTTTTTTTCATCTTCAGGGAAATACTAAAAGATACAATTATTTAATAAGGTGTTCACAAAATAGTATAACACAAATATTACGTTTTGAGAGAAGCTACAGGTTTGTTACACCGTCTATGCTAAACTAAACTCTAATTCGTCTGTGCTTATGAACTAAATTTCTATACATATGTGCACAGTGGTCCGTGTCAGTCTTGTAATTCATTCTCTTCTCTTGTGGTACATTTATTATATTAAGCATTTCTAAAGTAAATCGTCGTTTGTAATTGTTTTCTTGTGTCAAAATATCAACGTCTTTGAAATTTGGTGTATGCCCCGTGATTGTGCAATGTGCTGCAAGAGCCGTCTTTTGTTCTAATGGCTTGTCTGTATTTTGATCTGACTTATGACCAGAAAGTCTTGTCTTTAGCTTGGTTTTTGTTGTACCAACATATACCTTTTGGCATAAGTTGGTTTTGTCCCCGTTACATTTTATCTTATATACTACATTGCAGTTGTCTTCTTTTTTTATTTTCGATTTTGTCTTGCTAAATAGGCTATTGATATTATTTTTGCAATGGGTTTTTGGTACCAATCTATTGTTAATTTGTGGCCTTGTCGAATTATCATTGCGTCAAGATAAGGTAATTTTTGGTTTTCTTCTATTTCGTGTGTAAATTGTACATGTTTATCAAATGAGTTGAGGATGTTTAAAGTGTTGTCTATTTCCGTTCTTTTTACAATGCAGAAAATTCCCTTTACTGAATGTAATAGCAGAGAGCGAGGAGTGCGTGCAAACATTGAACAACAAAGAAGAACAAGAAAACGCGAGAATAAAACTAGTCTCTCTCATTGACGACCACTTACAACAGACAAAACTAAGTATAAGAGATAAAATCATTATTGACACAGTGGGTAAAACAAAACAATTTTTGAATCAAAATAAAGACATTTTAATATTAAACGCGGATAAAGGGGGAAAGACGGTTGCTATGTACAAAAATGACTACGAAACAAAAATGAAAAATATTTTACGGGATATGTGCATATATAGAAGATTAAAACGGGACCCAACATCTAACCTTCAAAACAAAAACAACAAATTGGCCGAAAAATTGTACAATATGAACATCATAAATTTGCAAGAAAAGTATAAAATTACGACTTACACATCAATTGCGCCAAGAATATACGGCTTACCAAAAATACATAAAGAAGGAATGCCCCTCAGGCCCATATGTTCATCCGTTAATTCCCCAACGTATGAACTTTCCAAATACATTGTACACATCTTAAAGAACTTGACCAAGAATTCCTGTTACAACATCAAAGACGCCATGGAGATGAGAAGAAGAATTAAAGATATATCAATAGAAGAAGACGAGATTTTACTATCATTTGACGTTATTTCACTATTCCCCAGCATACCCATAAATTTAGCATTGAAGACTATTACCGGAAAATGGGACTTAATAAAAGAATATACAAATATACAAAAGGACGTCTTCATAGAAATACTAACTCTTTGTATAAAAGATTCAAGATATTTCATTTATGATGACAAGGTGTATGAACAGAGAAAAGGACTACCGATGGGATCTCCAGCGTCACCGATTATTGCAGACATAGTAATGAAGGAGTTATTGGACGCTACAATGGAGAAATTGACACAAAAACCAAAAGTTCTTACGAAATATGTGGATGATATTTTCTGCATTGTAAAAAGAACGGAAATAGACAACACTTTAAACATCCTCAACTCATTTGTTGTAATTTTGTAATTCGACAAGGCCAAAAATTAACAATAGATTGGTACCAAAAACCCATTGCATCTGGACGATTAATAAATTTCTATTCTAAACACCCCAGACGCATAAAAATAAATACGGCCACAAACTTTATAAACAGGGTATTAAACATAAGCGACGGACAATTTCACCAAGCAAATGAAGAAAAGATACGATACATATTAATGAAAAATGATTTCCCATTAAAAACAATTGACGAACTACTACAATCCTGCAAGTCGAAAAATAAAGCTAAAATCGAAAAAGAAGAAAAATCGTACAAGTCAATGACATATATACCAGGACTTTCCGAGAGATTGAGCAATTCAAATATCTATGACAAAACCAATTATCAACTAGCCCTAAAATCTAAAAATAATATCAATAGCCTATTTAGCAAGACAAAATCGAAAATAAAAAAAGAAGACAAGTGCAATGTAGTATATAAGATAAAATGTAACGGGGACAAAACCAACTTATGCCAAAAGGTATATGTTGGTACAACAAAAACCAAGCTAAAGACAAGACTTTCTGGTCATAAGTCAGATCAAAATACAGACAAGCCATTAGAACAAAAGACGGCTCTTGCAGCACATTGCACAATCACGGGGCATACACCAAATTTCAAAGACGTTGATATTTTGACACAAGAAAACAATTACAAACGACGATTTACTTTAGAAATGCTTAATATAATAAATGTACCACAAGAGAAGAGAATGAATTACAAGACTGACACGGACCACTGTGCACATATGTATAGAAATTTAGTTCATAAGCACAGACGAATTAGAGTTTAGTTTAGCATAGACGGTGTAACAAACCTGTAGCTTCTCTCAAAACGTAATATTTGTGTTATACTATTCTGTGAAAACCTTATTAAATAATTGTATCTTTTAGTATTTCCCTGAAGATGACTGTCGAAGACAGTCGAAATATTGGAAAATAAAAATAAAAAAATCAGAAATCATAATACAGCATTTTATTTAACCTTGAGCCGAACTAAATCCAAACAAGAAAAATAATACATCACAGGTTAACAAAAACAACATACAATATTTGTTTTTGGTTAGAAGAAATAATGCCATCATATTTAGTTTTTTAATTTTATGCAAGACATTTAAAAAAATGTTAAGGTTATTCTTCTTTTTTACTCGAATATCGCCAATAAATAAAATAATAATAATATATAAAAATAATCACTTCTTGTGTATAAGTATACACTTTTCGGATTGTACCAAGACCCATCCGATAAATCTTGGGGTTCTATAAGTATGAATAAATCTTAAAATAAAAGTATATTATGAAATGTACATTTTAAATTGCGTCTAAATTGCGTAATTCTCAAAATTTTATACAAGAAATATCACAAAAAAATGTTGAGGTTATTCTTATATTTTACCCGATGATCCACAGAAAATGCAATTAAATCCGTGATATTTTCAAAAACATTTTTTGTCAAATTTCGTGTTTTTGGAAGTTCCCGCCGTTTTAGTAGATGGATTTTCAAGAAGAAGATTTCATATCATCCGAAACATAAAAAATCTTACTGATGAGTATTACTCCTTCGGATAAGTACTACTCTGAAGCTGTGCATACTACATACACAAAATATATATAAAATTACTCAGATTTGCAACTACAATAATCTTATAATCGATTTTTAGAAATTCCTGTTTGCGTATTAAAGCTAGAAGTAAAGTTTAAAAAACACTCAAAATCTACCTTCAAAATTTCAGCATCATTTAAATGTAGATACAGATAATATTTTGAAAACTGGTACATAAGAGACGTAGTCCCCATTTTGTTGGCTTCTAGTTTTACTTTGACACGAAGACCGTGAAATGAGTAGCTTTGTCACAAATTAATAGAGAACGTAAAAACTATATTTGGGTGGAAGTAGACAAAACTTCCACCCAAATAAAGTTTGGAGGTCAATATTATGAAAAGTTTGCAATGGCCGATCAGTTAATCCAAAGCTATTCACTTTTTTCATATATTTAAGTAATTCCCGAGTTATAAATGCGTGAACCTCGGCTTTAGCTATGTTAAAAAATTGGCAATATATATATATATATAGAAGACAAATTCCAAACTTTTTTGCAAAATAAAATCTCAATAGTGTTGGCGGTTTCTTTGGAATACCATTTGTTTATGCAAAATAGGCTGGCTGAATGCCAATTTGTTGTTTTTATAAAAACAACTATTTATTAGTGGAAAAGGTATGGCATAGTCCACCAAGTGGTAAGATAGAGAAGACTATAGTTTCGAATCTCGGCACTGATCCTCATCAGTTCCCTTAGTTTTTCGTTGGGAATATTCTCCCCAGATGCTATTAAAAGCTTCTTTACAAAAAAATCTTTTATAACAAATCATTCTTGGAAACTCTGTCGAAATTGTTGATCAATTTTATTTATTTTTGTTTAATTACCTGTTTGTTCCCCTTGTTACATTATTTTTATAGTTGTTGTAACATAACAGTTTTTCTCTTCTTTTTTCTTTTTGTTTAGTTAATTGTCATTACAGAGTTGCCAACACTTCGCTTTTATAAAAAATTTAAGGAATAGAAATCCGAGATATTTATATTTTTAACATCATTAAATAATAAAAAAAAGTAATTAATCATTAAAAATGTCGTGAATTGTGCAATATTGTTAAAGATGATGCGTTATGTGTAACGTGTTGACTTTGCCTTAATCAATGGCATGTAAAGTGTGCCCGGATTAATGCAAGAGTAGTTGATACAATTAGGGGAAATGTTGGTGTTCGTTGGTGCTGTGTGCATTGTAGAAAACCTTCTGCCGACTTTTATAATTTTGTAAAAGATTTGCGATCGGAGTTAGCATCGATAAAAAGAGAATTTTCCTCATTATCGACCCCATTTGAAAACTTTTATTCAATGTTCGAGAAGTACCAAGATCTAGAAAACGTTGCCTAGTCGTAAACCTCGGTTTCTGCTGTGAGTACTGTATCAAGAGCAGTTTCTGAAAGTGTCATAGATACAACTGAATCTGTTCGTGGCCAGTCGTATGCTAGTGTTGTGACGGAGGCAGCTACTGAAGTCAGAAAGGATACATCGGAAGGAACAATAACCCCTAAAACCATGAGTGTTGCTATCCCCAGATTAGAGACAACTACTCATGGAATACGTCTTACGTGGCTGCTCCCGTGGCTTCAACTGGTATAATCCCACAAACTTCCCAAAGACCATTAGTAACGGTTCCAGCCATGAAAATGGTATTTGTATCAAGGTTTGCACCGGATACTACGGCTGATGATATAAATTATTATATAAAATCAAAAATTGAGGGAAGTTACTTTTTACGATGCTTTAAGCTTCGATCAGTATATTCAGAGAGTAGGTCTTTATTTGAAATATTGGTGCATGAAGATATATTTACAAAGTCGATTCCTGAAGACAATTATCACACAACTTTATGTATATCCATGATACATGAATATTTGACAATTCGTCAAACTCATTAAAAACAACTTTTAACTATGTATAAACAAACGAACTTTAGCAAACTCAACTCACTTATCTCATCGATAAAGTGGACCTCTATATGCCTTTGTAAGAGTCCGATTGATCTCGAGTTTACAATAGATAAATTTTATGTTACTCTAAACAAATTTATTTTGGAATGTGTTCCTACTGTTAGAAATAGAAACTCTGATAGACATCCATGGAATACACGTGAATTATCAAGTATAAAAAACTCAAAAA
Source organism: Musca vetustissima (assembly GCF_032173495.1). NCBI lineage: Eukaryota > Metazoa > Arthropoda > Insecta > Diptera > Muscidae > Musca > Musca vetustissima. The sequence continues at coordinate 54,737 of NW_026885617.1, forward strand.
ATAAACTTTTTAGAAAATATAAAAAATCAGACTCCTCTATAGACTATGCTAACTATTCTGTTGCTAGATCAAAATACACAACAGAATCCCGAAGGTTGTATAATCTTTATCTTAACACGATTAAGGATAATTTTAAATCCAATCCAAAATCATTTTATGAATTTGTTAATCTAAGAATAAAAGTTTCTTCTAACGTTACAATTTTAAAATACTGTTACGAATATAACTTTAGATTTAAGTTAATTTAGATGAATTCCGTTAATTTAAGAATTTGAATTGTAACGTAAATTTCTACTTCTATTGTCTATATTGTTATTGACGTACAATTCTTGTTAAACGTCATCATTGACGATTGCTTAATTCCTCTTTCTTTGTTACCCCCTCGCCTGTATATGTGTTGTTGTTACTTTTCGCTCAATGTAAGTTTGTATGTATTTGTTGGATTGGTAGATTGTTCGTAAACTAGGTGTTACCAGATCGTCTAGAAACATCTGTAGCGACAGGCAAGGCTCATATAAATAGAGGCAGTTAGTCAGTTGTGAATCAGATCGCGAATTGAAACCGTCAAGTAACGTAAAGCTGTAAAGTAATGTGCAAAGTAAGGTTGTGTCAATAAAATCATTGTAGTACTCGTAATCAGAAAGAACCCGCGTTTTATTTAGTACGAACTGTATTGGGAAATAAAACAACGTCTACACGGGATTAAGTAAAATCCGAGAACGTAACAATTGGTGTCGGAAGTGAGATTACGATAATACTACGATGAAGTTTAAGGATCTACGAGTGGAAGACTTGACTTGACTTGAGGAGCTCAATAAATTGGAATTTTCCTCTACTGGCAACAAGGCTGAACTACAAAAACGTCTGTTGGATGAGTTCGAGCGCCGTGGTATGAACATCGATACATATGAGTTTGACAGTAAGGATGAAGTGGATTTATCGGAAATGGGCGAATCCAACGGTGGGGAAGTCTCGTCAGTAGCTGCCAGAGGTGACGATTTCAGAGAAATGCTGGCTAAAATGTTTGAGGAAAATTCCAGAATGATCGAAGAGAGCACGAGACGAATGTTCGAAGAGAATTCCAGAAAGTTAGAAGAAAACTTGAGACGAATGGTAAAGGGAAAAATAACGCAACTTAATGGAGTCAGACTGCGCACAGCAACGGGGGAGCCCGCGGCAGTTCACGGCAAGATTACCTTGAGACTAACTATTGCCAATAAATCGGAGAATTTAGAAGTTTATAGTTGCCGATATCGTAGACGAAGTGATAATAGGCGCAGATTTTATGATTGCCTTTGGTATCAATCTGGATATGAAAGAGCGTGTGATGACCTGGTCTAACGTCGAAATTCCGTTAAACGTGGGCTACGATGAAAGTACACCCATTATACGTCTGACTACGGACCATCCAGAGATAATACCGCCCTGTGCCGAAGCAATAATATGGGTACCAATGAATGAAGATTGTGGAGCCGAGAAGTTGTGGGTGGTGGAACCAGCAGAAAACAGATACAGTAACATCCTAATAGCGAATGCCCTGGTGAAACGCAACGAGGACGGATTGATTCCTGTTAGAGTTTTGAACCTGCCAAACAAACAAGAGCAAATTTGCCAATTTTCCGATGTTGGACAATGCACACCAGCTGAAGCTGTAATTAATTTGGAAACTAACACCGAAAAGTTAGCAGCCATGGAGAAGAAGCACCTCGACGGTTACATAAAAGAGTGGACACACCAATTATCACCTTCCGAGAGGAACAAGGCTAGGCAGCTATTATGGAAACATGCCTCAACCTTTGCGTTGACAAAAGAGCACCAAGGAAGAACATCAGTGGTGAAGCATGAAATCCATACAGCAGACGCGAGACCCATTAAACAGCCTCCAAGAAGTGTTCCCCTGGCAAAAAGAGACGAGGTCCAGAAGCTGATAAGTGAAATGGAAAAGAGAGGTGTAATAGAACCATCGTCAAGTCCATGGTGCTCCCCAGTGGTCTTGGTCAAGAAGAAAGACGGAAGCACCCGATTTTGTGTGGACTACCGAAAGTTGAATGATGTCACCAAGAAAGACAGCTATCCGCTCCCAAGAATCGACGACACATTGGACACATTAGCCGGGAAGTCATGGTTCTCCACCCTCGACCTGCAGAGTGGGTACTGGCAAGTAGAGATCGCCGAGAAAGATAAGGAGAAAACAGCAGCTATTATGGAAACATGCCTCAACCTTTGCGTTGACAAAAGAGCACCAAGGAAGAACATCAGTGGTGAAGCATGAAATCCATACAGCAGACGCGAGACCCATTAAACAGCCTCCAAGAAGTGTTCCCCTGGCAAAAAGAGACGAGGTCCAGAAGCTGATAAGTGAAATGGAAAAGAGAGGTGTAATAGAACCATCGTCAAGTCCATGGTGCTCCCCAGTGGTCTTGGTCAAGAAGAAAGACGGAAGCACCCGATTTTGTGTGGACTACCGAAAGTTGAATGATGTCACCAAGAAAGACAGCTATCCGCTCCCAAGAATCGACGACACATTGGACACATTAGCCGGGAAGTCATGGTTCTCCACCCTCGACCTGCAGAGTGGGTACTGGCAAGTAGAGATCGCCGAGAAAGATAAGGAGAAAACAGCAGCTATTATGGAAACATGCCTCAACCTTTGCGTTGACAAAAGAGCACCAAGGAAGAACATCAGTGGTGAAGCATGAAATCCATACAGCAGACGCGAGACCCATTAAACAGCCTCCAAGAAGTGTACCCCTGGCAAAAAGAGACGAGGTCCAGAAGCTGATAAGTGAAATGGAAAAGAGTGGTGTAATAGAACCATCGTCAAGTCCATGGTGCTCCCCAGTGGTCTTGGTCAAGAAGAAAGACGGAAGCACCCGATTTTGTGTGGACTACCGAAAGTTGAATGATGTCACCAAGAAAGACAGCTATCCGCTCCCAAGAATCGACGACACATTAGACACATTAGCCGGGATGTAATGGTTCTCCACCCTCGACCTGCAGAGTGGGTACTGGCAAGTAGAGATCGCCGAGAAAGATAAGGAGAAAACAGCGTTTGGCGTTAATGGGGGTCTCTGGCAGTTCAATGTCATGCCCTTCGGACTCTGCAACGCCCCGGCTACATTTGAAAGTCTGATGGAGCGTGTGTTAAAAGGGCTGCAGTGGAAGTCGTGCCTCATATACCTGGATGACATCATAGTCATGGGACGCAACTTCGACGAACACATCAAGAACTTAAAGGATGTTCTACAGCAGCTTTCGTCTTCAGGCCTCAAGTTAAACCCAAAGAAGTGCAGTCTCTTCCAACGAGAGGTGAAGTTCCTGGGGCACCACGTGACGCCGGAGGGCATATCGACGGATAATGAGAAAATTCAATCCGTCAGAGATTGGCCGCAGCCCCGAAATCTCCATGAGCTGCGAAGCTTTCTGGGTCTCTGCACCTACTACCGTCGATTTGTCCAAAATTTTGCCAACATCGCCGCCTGTCTACACCGCTTGACGCAAAAAGGCCAGAGGTTTCAGTGGGGCAACGACCAAGAAGAGGCATTCAGAAAGCTCAAAGACATGCTATGCAGAACCCCCATGTTGGCATACCCTATACCTGGCGGCAAGTTTGCTCTGGACATAGACGCAAGTGCGTGCGGCATCGATGGCGTCCTTTCCCAGGAAAAAGTCATCGGGTACTACAGCCGTACATTGTCGAAACCTGATAGGAATTACTATGTGACTTCCACAAATACCTATATGGCCAGCATTTCCTACTGAGGACCGACCACGCTGCTCTCCAATGGTTGCTGCAGTTTAAGAATCCGGAAGGTCAACTAGCCCGTCGGATCGAGAGGCTCCAGAGTTATGACTTCAGAATCGAGCACAGAAAAGGCGGAAAACACGGTAATGCTGATGCCCTGTCTCGTCGGCCATGCAAGGTAGAATGCAGGCATTGCTCAAAGGCTGAGTGTAAAGAGAATATCGTTGATGTCCGACTATTGCAGTTTGAGTCGGGTGAAGATTGGTCGACGGAACAACGAAGGGGATCCCATTCTGGGCAAAATAATTTCGGCCATAGAAACGGGCAAGCGACCTAGTCGCAAAGAAATTACCTCCGAAAGCCCTCTTTTAAAATCCTATTGGGCCCAGTGGGACAGTCTACTTATAATAGATGGTTGCTTATATCGCAAATGGGAAAGTGAGGACGGTAAATCTCACCGGAACTTGATCGGCGTCTCAGACTCCAAAATAAGAGATGTCTTGTCGGAGTTTCACGATGGGCCAAGTGGAGGACATCTTGGCATAGCAAAAACCGCTGAAAAGTTAAAGCAGAGATTCTACTGGGTTGGCTGTCAAAAATCCATTGCTGACTGGATTGCCAATTGTGAAAGGTGCGTAAGAGCTAAAGGTCCAACACGGAAGAGTCGAGGCTACATGCAGCACTATAATTCAGGAGCCCCTTTTGAAAGAATCGCAATGGATGTAGCTGGACCGTTCCCAATAAGTGACTCTGGGAACCGGTATGTCTTAGTGGTCATGGATTACTTCAGCAAATGGCCAGAGGTTTATGCTATCCCAAATCAAGAAGCCAGGACAATTGTGGATGTCTTCAGCAAAAATTGGATTTGTCGCTACGGTGTTCCATCGGAGGTTCATTCCGATCGCACCCTGGAAGAACATCTACGGAAAGTGGTGGATAGTGGCCAACGAGACTGGGATGAGCATATTCCAAAGTTTTTTCTGGCTTATAGATCGGCCATTCATGATTCCACCCCAGACAAAGTTCTGTTCGGAAATGAATTAAAGCTACCTGACGATTTGATATTCGGTGCTACCTCAAACGACGATGTGAACCAAGATGAAGACAGTCAAAACTTTTTTAGTAAAGTCCACGATGCAGTTCGCCATCGAATAAAAATGGTTAGCAGCCGCATGAAGGCAAGGTACGATCGAGCGGCAAATACCGATGGGTTTCAAGAAGGGCAACTGGTATTATTGTTCAACCCACAACGAAAGAAAGGACTATGCCCCAAATTGCAAACGCACTGGGAAGGACCCTACAAGATTGTCACGAAAATAAATGATGTGGTTTATCGCATCCAGAGGAGCGACAGTCCCAGGTCGAAGATGAAAGTTGTACATTTGGAGCGGCTGGCCGCCTACGGAACCGGAACTGTGCCTATTCGGGACGAACAGGCTTAAGGGGGGGGAAATGTTACGAATATAACTTTAGATTTAAGTTAATTTAGATGAATTCCGTTAATTTAAGAATTTGAATGTAACGTAAATTTCTACTACGCAGTTTATTCGAATAACTTCACAACAACAACTACTGTATAGATTTTTCTACCTCCTTCCATTTCCTCTTTCATTGTCTATTTTGTTATTGACGTACAATTCTTGTTAAACGTCATCATTGATGATCGCTTAATTCCTCTTTCGCCTGTATATGTGTTGTTGTTATTGTTCACTCAATCAAAGTTTGTATGTGTTTGTTGCATTGGTAGATTGTTCGTAATCTAGGTGTTACCAAATCGTCTAGAAACTTCTGTAGCGACAGGCAAGGCTCATATAAATAGGGGAAATGGCAAGGCAGTTAGTCAGTTGTGAATCAGATGGCGAATTGAAACCGTCGAGTAACGTAAAGCTGTAAAGTAACGTGCAAAGTAAGGTTGTGTCAATAAAATCATTGTAGTACTCGTAACCAGAAAGAACCCGCTTTTTATTTAGTACGAACTGTATTGGGAAATAAAACAACGTCTACACGGGATTAAGTAAAATCCGAGAACGTAACAATACAATAACCAAGAATTTTCGAAAAACTCCGAAATTGCAGAATACTTATTATTTAAGTATTCCCTTAAATATGGTTATGTTCCTACTTGTTGGAAGAAGTCTACCCTTACACAAATCTGGTAGTCTAACAAATTTATCGAATTATAGAGGAATTGCTAAATTAAGTGCTATTCCAAAATTGTTCGAAAAGTTAATTACTACTATCAACATGGTTTTTGTAGTGGTCTTCGATTTAATCTCACTTACAAATAAGGACACAGCTAGCTTTGTTTGAGGGATGTCTTTCAAAATCGATTAATGTTCCATCAGGTGTTCCGCAAGGAAGTCACCTAGGCCCGATTCTATTTCTATTGTTTGTAAATTATTTGCCAAATTCTATATTGCATTCCAAATTGCTAATGTATGCAGATGATGTCAAGTTGTTCATTACCCATCATTCTGAAAAGCAAGCTGATTTACTCCAGCATGATTTAAATAGCCTATTTCAATGTTGCAGCTTAAATTGTATGGACTTGAAGTTAAATAAATGTAAACATATGTGTTTTTCTAGGAATTGTACTTCGATAAGACAATACTATATTAATAGTTCGGTTTTATCAACTGTAGATTCTTTCGTTGATCTTGGAATTCTAATGGATCCAAAATTAAATTTTAACAATCAGGTAACCCGATCCACAGGCTCCATTTTATAACGATGGGCCTCTCTCTCTAGGTCGTGCAGATCCTTCCTGTATAGATGAGCGGTGTGTAAATACCAATACAACACTTCGCCCTATTTACGAGTTTCTGTTGTCATATCTATTCAAAATGGACAGTTTTATAATACTTTAAACAATACTCGGGTAAATACATGAGTTTTTATCCAAATATTGGTTATGAACTCTTTAACTGTCAAACCGCTTGGAGTAGGTTGCCAAAATTTGGTTCACATGTTTTTCATACCAAAAAAACTACTGGTATGGAATATGGGGTCTCTGGGTCCATGTATTGATATAGCCCCACATAACCGTATCTACCGATTCAAGGTACCGCACCTACCGATATTCAAAAAAATTTTGCATGGATATTTGGTTGCTACTGAGAACTCTCTGTGTCAAATTACAGCCAATTTGATTGTAAAATGTGGATAATAGATGCAGTTACCTTAAATCGGAAGGTACGGTTATCTGGGGCCCATATGAATACATGGACCCAGAGACCCAATCTTCCATACCAGAAGATGTTTTGATATGAATCTATATCTAAATCATATTCTCAATTCGATTTTGAGAAGGAAACCATATGTGTTTTCTTCTTTGATAATGCAATACAATATTAACGACTCAGTTTTATTAACAGTAAAATCATTCGTGGATCTCGATATTTTAATGGATCTAAATTTAAACTATAACAATCATGATATATCTATGGTAAATAACGCCTATGATGTATTATGGTTTATAAAAACAGTGGGCCCCAGAATTCTCGGTCCCTATATAACAAAACAACTATATACGTCTCTTGTTAACCTATATTAGAATCGGATCTTTTATAAGGTATCCTTCATATGCAAAAATTCCGATAAAAAATTGCGCAGAAACAATTTCTACGTTTTGCTCTGAGAGGTTTATATTGGAATAGTGATTAAAACTAATTCGATTGCCTGCATTAAAAAGTAGTGTTGAACACTATGGTGGTTCTAAAAATATTAAATGGTAATATACACTCAGATTTCCTAATTGAATTTATTACACTCAGTACTCGCAAATAAACGGTACATTATTTATTTATTTCAAATTCCATTAATAATACAAAGCCAATATGGCCATAATAATGTATTTATGCCAATAATTTATACCTGAGATATATAACTTATACCTAAAATTAAAAACTAAAAGAAAACTTCAAAAATATTATATGTTGTTAAATATAATATTATTTAAATTTACATGAGTGTCTAGCATATTGGCTCCTCAGCCATAAAAAATGGTTTAAATTTATATTTATAAGTCCAGCATGTAGTAACACAACTAATAAATAGGTCATTACATAATAAAAAAAAAAACTATAAACCAGACGAATCTAGAAAATGATGCAAAACTATCAGCCGGAAAACGTTATGGCTTTGTGAAAATATGCGTAATTCAAGCGGAAGGAGATTCCAACACCTTGCCACGCGAACTAAAAATGACCTCGCATAAACATTTTTATAAATCCTTGGGATAATTATTTGAGGATTCCTCGAGGAATGTGAAAAAGTAAAAATACGCCTTAATGCAGGAGGTCTACCATTTTTTATCAATTTATAAAAGAGAAGAAAGCAGCGATATTTTACATACATTTGGAATGAACAACCAAGAAAACTAATAACATGGGAGGAGATATGACTGCCACGAGGAACATTGAAGATGAAACGTAGATGAATGGTATTCACAACTCTCTTTATTCTGTCAGTATAGTTGCCAGTTGTACCTGAATACACCTCAAGACCATATAAGACTTGGGAAAATGAGAGGGCATTTGCCAACATCAACTTCACTCGTTGAGGAAGGTAAAGGTTTGAGCCAAAAATTCTACGCAAGGTTCAAGTATAAATCGAATAAAGGCAAAACACGGTTATTAGAATTAAACACTAATGCTTTAGTCTTCGAAGGGTTTACACGTAGCGAATTTCTAGATGCCCAATTCATAAAGGAAAACAGTTTAGAGTTAATATAATCTTCCAGTAGATGTGGACCATCACGACTTCCGTTAACATGTGGGCGAATCCATGGAAAGATCATTTAAATACAAAATAAATAAGAGTGGACCAAGGACTGAACCCTGTGGTACACCCGAGAATAGTGGAAGAGTATCAGATTCAACTCCATTTAGTCCAACAAATTGTCTTCTATCACAAAGATAAGAGAAAACGAGCTTGCAAGCAGATTTTGAAAAATTGAAATAATCTCTCAGTTTACACACAAGTAGTGCATGGTCAATTGAATTGAAAGCTTTGGATAAGTCCAGAGATACTAATACACTCAACTCATCATTATTAGTGTTTTCACGAATAAAGTGAATCAATTTAATAAGCAAATGGGTAGTATTATAACCTTGACGAAATGCCTATTGGGATTCAATTATCTTATCTCTACAGTGCTGAAGCATTTGTTTTTTAATAATGTACTCCACTATCTTAGAAAGAGCTGGTAAAATAGAAATCGGACGGAGATCATCGGAATCACAAACAGACATTTCGGAATGGGAACCACACGAACCGTCTTCCAACCATTTGGAAATTCCGAAGTTGTTAAAATGCAGTTTACTAGATCAATGATCACATCAGATATATAGGGGAAAACTATTTTGAGAAATTTTATTGATATTCCATCAACACCAATAGACTTTACCCAAACACCCAGAACCTCTTAGATATTTCCACATCCTCGCAGAATCCATACCGTTAAAAACTCTGCAGTAATGGTGTCTCCTTTCACGGCGAATTATAGATTTTCCCTTATTTCTGAATTTGCAGTAAATTTTCCAATTATCTTGAGATTTATCTCTTAGAAAAGTAGAAAAAGCAAAATTCCTAATGGAAATGGCATATCTAACTTCTCTAGATTTCATCCAAAAGTCTCCATTGTACTTTATTTCTTTCCTAATAATAGGAACAAAAGCAAGAAGCGAATCAAGAAGAGAACACACATGGAAACATTTTTCATTAACATTTATACTATTATAAATCACATTGGGATTATAGTTGTTGAGAAAAGAGAGTAAACAATCCCAATTAATATTATCGTAATCTCGATATTCAATAAAATCTGGTAAGCGACTGCAATTAACTGAAAGTGATGCCAAATAAGAGCATGATCAGATACCGCAGGGCACTGAAATTTGTCTGTGTAGTGCAAGAGTGTGTTATCACTGATTAATATAAAGTCTATCAAAGACGTTGAACAATTTGCTACATCAAAATGTGTAGGCTTATAATTGTGTGCTACACTCAGATTAAGCCTTGTACAGAGAGAACGAAGTAAACTGGATTTGGAAAGATTGAAAATATTGCAGTTAAAATCGCCTACAATAAAGATATTGCTATATTGTGCAAAAAGCTCGTAGTGAAGATTTTCAAAAAGATCGATATTTCCCGAAGGTAGATATACAACACCAAGAATAAGTTTTGTCCCGTGGAGTTGTAATTCTATAAACATTTATATTGAAAACGCTTAGAAACGTAAAATGCAACTCCACCACCTCTACCTGGAATTTGACGATCACATCGGCAAAGGTTATAGCCTGGGAAAGATACCGCAGAATCCAGTATATCCGAAAAAGCGAAAGATATACCTTAATTCATCTATCTTAACAGTGGATTTAATGCTTCTGCAATTTAGATGTGCCACATTAAAATTATTTCTGTATGGGGGCAATAGTCTTTTTAGTTCAGAGTTACTACTTACTATAGGACCTAGGTTGTCAGCAAGAGACATTTAATTAAAAAAATAGGAAGATGGGGAGCCAACACAAACAATACTACATATAATAATGAATTAAAAAATTTATTAAATTCCATTTAATTAAAAAAAAATCATTAATAAAACAGCTAATCGTAAAAAAGAATAAAAGAGATCAAACTTCAGCTTATATGAAATAAAGTATAATACTATTGAACTTGGATCCAATTAACTATTCAGAGTATAAAAAATCATGATTCTTACAATGCTAAAAAATACATACGTTAATTGTATCCAAGTTTTACAAGTGGTAATTTTAGTTGGCAGGTTCATTTCTGTTTGACATCAACAAAGAACATCCCTTTGCATCTCGTTCTACTTCTTTACCGTCAGGTAGTACAATTTCGGCTTTAGATCTATCTCCATTTATTATCCCGTACTTCGTTATAACATTTAGCCGACGAAGCTTGCTGCATATAGAATTTATGTTGCTTGCATCAGGAGCATAATGATCATTTAAATAAACTCTTGTGGTAAGATCAACACCAGGCAAAACATCAGAAATTCGAATAGATCTAGTTTTAAAATACTGTCGCATGATATTGTCGCGAAGTTCAGCACAATTGAGTTTAACTAGAATATGTTTCTTTTTGTTAAAATAGCATGCTAAGCCAACGTTCCGACGTGTAAGATCAACTTTTAAAAAGGCAGCAACGGCAATAACAATTTCAACCAAATCCGTTAAACCATCTGTAGACCACTTATGAGAAAATCAGATCTATTTTCTATTTTAAGAGCATCATTTTCATCTTGAAGTACAGATATAGTTTTTTCTACATTGGAAACTCGCTCATTGCACTTCGATATGTCCGTCTTAATTTCTGTAAGGCAAGACTTCATTTGGGCATTCATATTTGCGGCCTTAATAGCATTCAGTTCTTCGTGATACGTCACCGTAAAAGAATCCAGTTTTTTTATTAAGATTTAAAAAATCTTCAGCAGTACTACCTCTACTCTTACTCAAGTTAGAGTCACAATTCGAACAAATGAAAAAACTGGATTTAACCGATTTAAGAGCGGTGAGATCTTTGTTGGTCAGATTGACACATGACGCATGTAACCAGTTGCAGCATATTTTACAACAAACTGATCCTTGCGTTTTGGCCACGGCTTCATTGCAAAAAAACCACATAATACTTGAGTCCTCGTAGATGACATTCCTAATTTGTATGCTGATGACAGCAACAATCAGATGAACAGCAACAACTCTCAGCAATAAGAACAATCCCACGGCAGCGGGTTCTACGACACCGGATTGACCCGATTTATTTCGACCAGCGGCTGCCAACCCAGTTATATATGTTTGTTTTGTTTTTCTGTTTTGGGAGCAACATATCCCGGAATGCTTGCTCCGGATTCTTTTGGTCCGTGCCGGGATCGAACAAAACCCCGGACCGTGGTTCTGTTCGGTTTGCCAGAACATCATTCACCACAGGTCAGTGTCGGTGAGATGTAATGGGTGCAGGGAGTGGGTGCACTTCAGGAATTGTTCCGGGTTGGCCCGGTTGCGAGACTACAGCGATAGGGATTACGTTGCCTCGTGCTGCGACAGCGCAATCCCCAGTGAGTCTTCGTCTACGTCGTCGTCTTCTTCGTCGGAGTACGGAACTCCACCGCAGTCTCCCGAACAGCAACCAAGTACGCAGCACTTAACACCGCACGTTGCTGTTCCCTCCCCTGATAGTGCATCGTTTCTGCAATTTAATTGCAACGGTCTTCGAGGAAAAATAGATGAGATAGTGGATTTCATGAATCGGAAGAATATTTTGGTCGCGGCGGTGCAGGAAACCAAGCTCAATGAAAATTGTAGCCTACAGCGTTGTGATGGTTACAACGTTCTGAGGAAGGATCGCACCAGAAGTGGAGGTGGAGGCCTAGCATTCCTTATGCACCACTCTGTTCAATACAGGCCTATCTCGCTTGAGCTTGACTCTAGTGACCCATACATGGAATGTATGGGGGTAGCAGTTAAATGTGGTACTGCCGAGGTAGAGGTGCTTAACGTGTATATACCGCCGATTAATAGCTGTGAACCGCGTTATTCGCCCAACATTAGTTTTCTATTGGAGGGCAATAACCGTCTGGTGCTAGGGGACTTCAATGCCCACCACGAGTTGTTGCATTCCGTCCTAGGTAATGACCAGAGGGGAACAGTGCTGGCAGAGCAAATTGATAGCTCCACGTTCTGCACGGTAAATGAGGATGCCCCCACCAGAATAAGGGGAGAGTGTCACAGTTCGCCAGATATAACCATCGTGTCACCGGGTCTGATAAATGACGTCAGCAGGCAGCCCGTCATTTCTCTTGGATCAGACCATCTCCCCATAATCGTCTCCATCAGCAGACCGCCCGATTTCGTCATCTCTGAACGCCGCACTTTCCTTAACCATAGGAAAGCCAACTGGCAAGGATTCAGAGAGTTCACCAACCAACGCTTCAGAGAACTTTCCATTCCTTCTGATGTACGGGTAGCAGAAAGGAAATTCCGAGGCATCATCACTGCTGCAGCTGCCAGATTTATACCTGCTGGTCGAATACCCGAGATGAGACCCAATTTCCCAGCAGAAGCAGTTGATCTGGCAAATGAGCGTGATGAGCTCCGTCGATCTAACCCAACAGATCCCAGGGTCAGGGAACTTACGTTGGAGGTCAGCAGATTAGTCGCGGAGCACAAGCGGAATAAATGGTTGGAGCACCTGAAGAGTTGCAACATTGGTACCGGAGTAAGTAAACTGTGGGCAACGGTTAAGTCGCTCTCGAACCCTGGTAAGAAGGATGATAGGACCTCAGTCACATTTAACGACGAAACTGTGACTGATCCGAAGAGGTGCGCAAGTCATTTTAACCGACAGTTCGTCGAGCATCCCGAGAGCGACAAGGCGAAGAGAAGAGTACTTCGTCGTATAAGATCTCTTCCAGCCGAGGAGGTACCACCACAGTTTACAATGGGTGATGTTGCATGTGTCATCCGTAACGCGAAGTCATCAAAAGCGTTGGGCCCAGATGGAATATCCATGTGTATGCTGAAGCAGCTGGACGAGCCAGGAGTCGAGTACTTGACCAACGTCCTCAACTTATCGATAGCCACCCACGTCGTCCCCGAAGCCTGGACTATGGGCAGGGTGGTCCCGCTACTGAAGCCGGGCAAGGATGCCAGCAAAGGTGAATCGTACAGGCCGATTTCACTTTTGTCGCCAGTAGCGAAGACTCTTGAGGCGTTACTCCTCCCCAGCATTAGAGAAAGCTATCCAGTTGCGGATCATCAACATGGATTCCGTAAGCAACACAGTACAACAACAGCGTTGCACGCCATTTCCACGCATATAAGTAGAGGACTTAACCAGAACCGGCCGTGCGATAGAACAGTGTTGGTAGCGCTTGACCTATCAAAAGCCTTTGATACTGTCAACCATGCCACGCTGTTTGAGGACATAGAGAACACTTCCCTCCGGCCGAGTTTGAAACGTTGGATAATCAACTATATGTGTGGACGCCAGTCGTACGTGGAGTTCCGGAACAAGAAGTCCAAACCCCGTAGAGTTAAACAGGGAGTTCCCCAAGGTGGAGTGATTTCTCCGGAACTGTTTAACCTCTACCTTTCCGGTATTCCACGCCCTCCGGACGGCATTGAAATCGTTACGTATGCAGATGATTGTACGATTATGGCGTCGGGTCCCATTGTTGAAGACATATGTGTGAGGTTGAACGCCTATCTCATCGATTTGGCAGCCTTCTTCAAAGCGAGGAATATGAAAATATCCGCCTCGAAGTCGTCAGTCACATTATTCACCACATGGAGTGGGAGGGGCATACATTCGACAGCATGTTTAAATCGTCCGCGCAAACCACAGCTATCTGCGATAAGCTGAAAAGTAGGAACAAGGTCCTCAAGTCGCTTGCCGGCAGCACTTGGGGCGCAGATAAGGAAACCTTGTTGACCTCTTACAAAGCGATAGGTCGGTCTGTGGCTAGCTATGCGGTTCCAGTGTGGTCTGCGAATTCTAGTG
>NW_026885618.1:0-6857 GCF_032173495.1 Musca vetustissima
ACACTTCTTTGTGGAGGAAACTTTTTTTGAGGGAGTTGGATTAATGCGGGACGTAGAAGAAGGTACAACACCATGGGAATATATCCCAGTTTTTACACGTGTTTTTTTATTTTACAAACATTCGCACAGCGTACATAAATAAATATGATGGCTAAAAATATGCTAATGCTGGTGCGTGCTGTTAGTAATCCCCAAAAGTATACTACACTTTTTTAATTTATTTATTCTTTTCCTTAGCACTTTAAGTTGAAAAAAAAATCGTCAGGCCCCTGAGGTCCATTTTTTTCTATAGGGGACAAAAAATCGTCAGGACCCCTGGTCCATGATTTTTTTCTATAGAAAAAAAATTCGTCAGGACATCTGGTCCATGATTTTTTTCTATTGAAAAAAATTCCTCAGGACCTCAGGTCCATGATTTTTTTTTATAGAAAAAAATTCGTCAGGACCCTTGTGGTCCATGATTTTTTTCTATAGAAAAAAATTCGTCAGGACCTCTGGTCCAAGTTTTTTCTATAGAAAAAAATTCGTCAGGACCTCTGGTCCAAGTTATTTCTATAAAAAAAAATTCGTCAGGACCTCTGGTCCAAGTTTTTTCTATAGAAAAAAAATCGTCAGGACCTCTGGTCCAAGTTTTTTCTATAGAAAAAAATTCGTCAGCACCCTTGTGGTCCATGATTTTTTTCCATAGAAAAAAATTCGTCAGCACCCTTGTGGTCCATGATTTTTTTCCATAGAAAAAAATTCGTCAGCACCCTTGTGGTCCATGATTTTTTTCTATAGAAAAAAATTCGTCAGGACCCTTGTGGTCCATGATTTTTTTCTATAGAAAAAAATTCGTCAGGACCCTTGTGGTCCATGATTTTTTTCTATAGAAAAAAATTCGTCAGGACCCTTGTGGTCCATGATTTTTTTCTATAGAAAAAAATTCGTCAGGACCCTTGTGGTCCATGATTTTTTTCTATAGAAAAAAATTCGTCAGGACCCTTGTGGTCCATGATTTTTTTCTATAGAAAAAAATTCGTCAGGACCCTTGTGGTCCATGATTTTTTTCTATAGAAAAAAATTCGTCAGGACCCTTGGGTCCATGATTTTTTTCTATAGAAAAAAATTCGTCAGGACCCTTGTGGTCCATGATTTTTTTCTATAGAAAAAAATTCGTCAGGACCCTTGTGGTCCATGATTTTTTTCTATAGAAAAAAATTCGTCAGGACCCTTGTGGTCCATGATTTTTTTCTATAGAAAAAAATTCGTCAGGACCCTTGTGGTCCATGATTTTTTTCTATAGAAAAAAATTCGTCAGGACCCTTGTGGTCCATGATTTTTTTCTATAGAAAAAAATTCGTCAGGACCCTTGTGGTCCATGATTTTTTTCTATAGAAAAAAATTCGTCAGGACCCTTGTGGTCCATGATTTTTTTCTATAGAAAAAAATTCGTCAGGACCCTTGTGGTCCATGATTTTTTTCTATAGGAAAAAATTCGTCAGGACCCTTGTGGTCCATGATTTTTTTCTATAGAAAAAAATTCGTCAGGACCCTTGTGGTCCATGATTTTTTTCTATAGGAAAAAATTCGTCAGGACCCTTGTGGTCCATGATTTTTTTCTATAGGAAAAAATTCGTCAGGACCCTTGTGGTCCATGATTTTTTTCTATAGGAAAAAATTCGTCAGGACCCTTGTGGTCCATGATTTTTTTCTATAGAAAAAAATTCGTCAGCACCCTTGTGGTCCATGATTTTTTTCTATAGAAAAAAATTCGTCAGCACCCTTGTGGTCCATGATTTTTTTCTATAGAAAAAAATTCGTCAGCACCCTTGTGGTCCATGATTTTTTTCTATAGAAAAAAAATCGTCAGCACCCTTGTGGTCCATGATTTTTTTCTATAGAAAAAAATTCGTCAGCACCCTTGTGGTCCATGATTTTTTTCTATAGAAAAAAATTCGTCAGCACCCTTGTGGTCCATGATTTTTTTCTATAGAAAAAAATTCGTCAGCACCCTTGTGGTCCATGATTTTTTTCTATAGAAAAAAATTCGTCAGCACCCTTGTGGTCCATGATTTTTTTCTATAGAAAAAAATTCGTCAGCACCCTTGTGGTCCATGATTTTTTTCTATAGAAAAAAATTCGTCAGGACCTCTGGTCCAAGTTTTTTCTATAGAAAAAAATTCGTCAGGACCTCTGGTCCAAGTTTTTTCTATAGAAAAAAATTCGTCAGGACCTCTGGTCCAAGTTTTTTCTATAGAAAAAAATTCGTCAGGACCTCTGGTCCAAGTTTTTTCTATAGAAAAAAATTCGTCAGGACCTCTGGTCCAAGTTTTTTCTATAGAAAAAAATTCGTCATGACCTCTGGTCCAAGTTTTTTCTATAGAAAAAAATTCGTCATGACCTCTGGTCCATGATTTTTTTCTATAGAAAAAAAAATGTCATTACCTCTGGTCCATGATTTTTTTCTATAGAAAAAAATTCGTCAGGACCTCGGGTCCAAGTTTTTTCTATAGAAAAAAATTCGTCAGGACCTCGGGTCCAAGTTTTTTCTATAGAAAAAAATTCGTCAGGACCTCGGGTCCAAGTTTTTTCTATAGAAAAAAATTCGTCAGGACCTCGGGTCCAAGTTTTTTCTATAGAAAAAAATTCGTCAGGACCTCGGGTCCAAGTTTTTTCTATAGAAAAAAATTCGTCAGGACCTCGGGTCCAAGTTTTTTCTATAGAAAAAAATTCGTCAGGACCTCGGGTCCAAGTTTTTTCTATAGAAAAAAATTCGTCAGGACCTCGGGTCCAAGTTTTTTCTATAGAAAAAAAATCGTCAGGACCTCTGGTCCATGATTTTTTTCTATAGATAAAAATTCGTCAGCACCCTTGTGGTCCATGATTTTTTTCTATAGAAAAAAATTCGTCAGCACCCTTGTGGTCCATGATTTTTTTCTATAGAAAAAAAAATCGTCAGCACCCTTGTGGTCCATGATTTTTTTCTATAGAAAAAAATTCGTCAGCACCCTTGTGGTCCATGATTTTTTTCTATAGAAAAAAATTCGTCAGCACCCTTGTGGTCCATGATTTTTTTCTATAGAAAAAAATTCGTCAGCACCCTTGTGGTCCATGATTTTTTTCTATAGAAAAAAATTCGTCAGCACCCTTGTGGTCCATGATTTTTTTCTATAGAAAAAAATTCGTCAGCACCCTTGTGGTCCATGATTTTTTTCTATAGAAAAAAATTCGTCAGCACCCTTGTGGTCCATGATTTTTTTCTATAGAAAAAAATTCGTCAGCACCCTTGTGGTCCATGATTTTTTTCTATAGAAAAAAATTCGTCAGGACCTCTGGTCCAAGTTTTTTCTATAGAAAAAAATTCGTCAGGACCTCTGGTCCAAGTTTTTTCTATAGAAAAAAATTCGTCAGGACCTCTGGTCCAAGTTTTTTCTATAGAAAAAAATTCGTCAGGACCTCTGGTCCAAGTTTTTTCTATAGAAAAAAATTCGTCAGGACCTCTGGTCCAAGTTTTTTCTATAGAAAAAAATTCGTCATGACCTCTGGTCCAAGTTTTTTCTATAGAAAAAAATTCGTCATGACCTCTGGTCCATGATTTTTTTCTATAGAAAAAAAAATGTCATTACCTCTGGTCCATGATTTTTTTCTATAGAAAAAAATTCGTCAGGACCTCGGGTCCAAGTTTTTTCTATAGAAAAAAATTCGTCAGGACCTCGGGTCCAAGTTTTTTCTATAGAAAAAAATTCGTCAGGACCTCTGGTCCTAGTTATTTCTATAGAAAACAATTCGTCAGGACCTCTGGTCCAAGTTTTTTCTATAGAAAAAAAATCGTCAGGACCTCAGGTCCAAGTTTTTTCTATAGAAAAAAATTCGTCAGGACCTCTGGTCCAAGTTTTTTCTATAGAAAAAAATTCGTCAGGACCTCTGGTCCAAGTTTTTTCTATAGAAAAAAATTCGTCAGGACCTCTGGTCCAAGATTTTTCTATAGAAAAAAATTCGTCAGGACCTCTGGTCCAAGTTTTTTCTATAGAAAAAAATTCGTCAGGACCTCTGGTCCAAGTTTTTTCTATAGAAAAAAATTCGTCAGGACCTCTGGTCCATGATTTTTTTCTATAGAAAAAAATTCGTCAGGACCTCTGGTCCATGATTTTTTTCTATAGAAAAAAATTCGTCAGGACCTCTGGTCCATGATTTTTTTCTATAGAAAAAAATTCGTCAGGACCTCTGGTCCATGATTTTTTTCTATAGAAAAAAATTCGTCAGGACCTCTGGTCCATGATTTTTTTCTATAGAAAAAAATTCGTCAGGACCTCTGGTCCATGATTTTTTTCTATAGAAAAAAATTCGTCAGGACCTCTGGTCCAAGTTTTTTCTATAGAAAAAAATTCGTCAGGACCTCTGGTCCAAGTTTTTTCTATAGAAAAAAATTCGTCAGGACCTCTGGTCCAAGTTTTTTCTATAGAAAAAAATTCGTCAGGACCTCTGGTCCAAGTTTTTTCTATAGAAAAAAATTCGTCAGGACCTCTGGTCCAAGTTTTTTCTATAGAAAAAAATTCGTCAGGATCTCTGGTCCAAGTTTTTTCTATAGAAAAAAATTCGTCAGGACCTCTGGTCCATGATTTTTTTCTATAGAAAAAAATTCGTCAGGACCTCTGGTCCATGATTTTTTTCTATAGAAAAAAATTCGTGAGACCTCTGGTCGACTTTTTTTTCTATAGAAAAAAATTCTGCAGGACCTCTGGTCCAAGTTTTTTCTATAGAAAAAAATTCGTCAGGACCCTTGTGGTCCAAGTTTTTTCTATAGAAAAAAATTCGTCAGGACCCTTGTGGTCCAAGTTTTTTCTATAGAAAAAAATTCGTCAGGACCCTTGTGGTCCAAGTTTTTTCTATAGAAAAAAATTCGTCAGGACCCTTGTGGTCCAAGTTTTTTCTATAGAAAAAAATTCGTCAGGACCCTTGTGGTCCATGATGTTTTTCTATAGAAAAAAATTCGTCAGGACCTTTGGTCTAAGTTTTTTCTATAGAAAAAAATTCGTCAGGACCTTTGGTCTAAGTTTTTTCTATAGAAAAAAATTCGTCAGGACCCTTGTGGTCCATGATTTTTTTCTATAGAAAAAAATTCGTCAGGACCCTTGTGGTCCATGATGAAAAAAATTCGTCAGGACCCTTGTGGTCCATGATTTTTTTCTATAGAAAAAAATTCGTCAGGACCCTTGTGGTCCATGATTTTTTTCTATAGAAAAAAATTCGTTATGACCCTTGTGGTCCATGATTTTTTTCTATAGAAAAAAATTCGCCAGGACCTCTGGTCTATGATTTTTTTCTATAGAAAAAAATTCGCCAGGACCTCTGGTCTATGATTTTTTTCTATAGAAAAAAAACTCGTCGGGACCTCAGCTTCATGATTTTTTTCTATAGAAAAAAATTCGTCGGGACCTCAGCTTCATGATTTTTTTCTATAGAAAAAAATTCGTCAGGACCTCTGGTCCATGATTTTTTTCTATAGAAAAAAATTCGTCAGGACCTCTGGTCCATGATTTTTTTCTATAGAAAAAAATTCGTCAGGACCTCGGGTCCATGATTTTTTTCTATTGAAAAAAATTCGTCAGGACCTCTGGTCCAAGTTTTTTCTATAAAAAAAATCAGGTTCATTTTTTTATAAAAAAATCGCTAGACCCTCAGGTCTATTTTTTCTATAAAAAGTCGTTAGACCTCAAGTCAATTTTTTTATTGAAAAATATTCTGGTCCATCCATATTGTATAGAAAAAATCCAACAAAAATATTTTAGTCGAGAACTTTTGCTATTCGGTAGAATATTCTAAGTCAATATTTCTTTCTGAGTCATGCTTAACCAAATACAGATTTTAGCTACTATCTGTAGGTCCGCAATCCCCTCTCCTTCTCCACTGATCAAATATTTCAGCGCCCCCTGGTTCATTTCGTTTGACGTAGCTTAAAATCGAAAGCCATTAACACTGAAGGTAATCTTTGTTTATTTCTTGCACGCACACACACATACTACATACATACATTTATGTATGTAAGTCCGTGAGTGTGACAACAAAGCCATGTCTGCCCCGATGCAGTACCACCGACATTATCAATAAAAATAATCCCACCAAAACCTTATCATCATCGTCAAGTGTCGTCCAAGCGTTTAAATGCTGCTGCTGATTACAGGCCTTCTGTCTGGCATATCAGCTATGAGTGAGTGCGTCCGTATGTGTGTGTGTGTTTGGGCCTGTCAGCCTGCTGTCTACGTATTCTATAGCAAAGAAATTGAACTTTATATGTGATGGTCTTCAGACCGTAGAACAGCGTGCGCCATTGCATGCCTATTTAAATACAAATGTTATAAAAAAATATATAGGGGGTCTTATCGGTATTTTTTAATAAGAAGAAGAAGAAGAAATACATACTAATAAACAAAACAAATATGTATATATTTAATTATAGATTGCATTTTTAACGAGGGTAGTGTGGCGATGAAGAGGAAATTTCTACAAATTAAAAAAAATAACCTCTGGTCCCTGTACCACTCTGTGGCAGGTCTTTGTGCATATGTTTGTAACAGGCAAAAGGAAACGAGATAGACTCATGGTTCCTTTTGAGAATATGCATAGAATCACTTTCTGAGTCGATTTATGCATGTCCGTCCGTCTGTCTGTCGATGTTAAATTGTAAACAAAGTACAGGTCGCATTTATAATCCGAATTGGATGAAATTTGGCATAGGTCACTTATTCGGCCCAAGGACGTACCCTATTGATATTGGGAAAAATCGGTTCAGAGTTAGATATTTGGTACAGCGTAATGAATTAGGTCTAGAATGATGTGTGTTAAGTTTCGTGAAAATCGGTTCAGATTTGGATTTA
>NW_026885619.1:0-68618 GCF_032173495.1 Musca vetustissima
ATAAACGTCCATGTTTAATTTTTAGTTCGTTTAGTTCGTGTCAAAAGTAATTTAAACTACAGACAATTTTTCTACTGTCCCATATTATTAGGACAACTTACTAACAAGTTGGTAAATTTTAAAAAATCAACGATTTATTTTGTATATTGTAAAAATAAATGCAATAAACCTACAACAAATAAGTTCAGACTATTGCACTATGGGCCAAGAATCCAACTTTTTGACAAAAATCTATTTCAGGTAGAGAGGAAAAAGTTTACAACAGTAAAATTTTTTATCACGGTTTACAAATGACATGAGGTCAAATTCGAAATTTCATACTTTTCTGAATAAAATTTATATTTTAAAAATGTTATATAACATTGACATGTGTTAAAATATTTACATAAAATTGCGTTCCATGAAAGAGATGGAAGTGGTGATTATAATGAAAGTGAAAATTATTAGTAATTAGAATATCTGATTTCCTGAACCTAGTGCCAAGCAGAGCCAGAGGATATTTTAATGGTTATAACACCAATCGTTGCCTTAATATGTTCTCTATCCAGAAACTTATTATTGCCGATATTTTGAAAATAGTCGTTGGAAATGGCAATGTAAAAAATTAAAATTAATAGCATAGCATGCTGATGATAAAATTGAAAGATTTTAGTCTCATCTTCAATCAAATTGGCTGTAA
Source organism: Musca vetustissima (assembly GCF_032173495.1). Classification (NCBI taxonomy): domain Eukaryota; kingdom Metazoa; phylum Arthropoda; class Insecta; order Diptera; family Muscidae; genus Musca; species Musca vetustissima. Next base: position 680 of record NW_026885619.1, read on the forward strand.
TTTAATATTTTTTGGTTCGCATTGTGCAGCACATATTCTTACCAAAAATTGTGGTCCACTTTTTTCTGAATTTTAAAACCAGTAAGGAAAGTAGTAAAGTCGGACAGGCCCGACTATATGATACCCTTCACAACTGAACCGATTTGCACGAAACATAATACACATCATTCTAGACTTAATTTAGTCTAATACAAATTGTGCAAATCCAAGGATATATGGATTCGGACGAAAATATATATAGGAACTATATCTAAATATATATAGGGACTTTGGTGCCCCATTTACCTTAAATCGGACGAAAATATATCTAAATCCGAACGGATTTTCTAAAAACTTAACACTCGTCGTTCTAGACTCAATTCAGTACACTATGCAAAATTTCCCGCAAATCGAAAGATATATAGGAATTTTGGTGCATCATTTATATAAAATCGGAAAAAGCTATATAAATTGGAGCTATATCTAAATCTGAACCGATTTTCAGGAAACTTAACACACGTCATTCTGGACCTAATTAAGTACCATATGTCAAATTTCGTGAAAATCCAAAGATATGTAGGGACTTTGATGCCCCATTTACCTTAAATCGTACGAAAATATATATGGGAGCTATATCTAAATCTGAACCGATTTTCTCAAAACTTAACACACGTTGTACTAGACTCAATTCAGTACCATATGTCAATTTTCGTGCAAATCCAAAGATATATAGGGACTTTTGGTGCACCATTTACATAAAATCGGACAAGACTATATATGGGAGCTATATCTAAATCTGAACCGATATTCTCAAAACTTAACACACGTCATTGTAAACCTTATTCAGTGGACCAATTTCTTGCAAATCGAAAGATATATTACGAATTCCACAAAAAGGTCAACCACATAGGTGAAAATCAATTCGTTAAGAGAGATATGGAATTATATACGAAATATTCTTTGCAATCCAACAATGTATTTTTAGTTGAATTTTGAAAAATAACGGTAGTTTTTCTTTTTGTTGTCTCTTTTTAGCTTGGAGAGTAACTTGAGCATATATTTATTATTTTTATACCCTTCACCACACTGTGGTACAGGGTATTATGTCTTTGTGCATATGTTTGTAACAGGCAAAAGGAAACGTGATAGACACATGGTTCCTTTTGAGAATATGCATAGAATCACTTTCTAAGTCGATTTATGCATGTCTGTCCGTCCGTCTGTCTGTCCATGTTAAATTGTAAACAAATTACAGGTCGCATTTATGATCCGAATTGGATGGAATTTGGCATAGGTCACTTATTCGGCCCAAGGACGAACCCTATTGAAACTGGGAAAAATCGGTTCAGATTTAGATATAGCTCCCATATACATATTTAACCGATTTAATGTAAACGGTCCCTTTATATCTTTCTAATTGCACGAAAATTGGTACAGGCTAATCATTTAGGTCTAGAATAATGTCTGCCAAGTGTCATGAAAATCGGTCCAGATTTAGATATAGCTCCCATATATAGTTTCGTCCGATTTCATGTTAGTGGTGCCCCAAAGTCCTATATATCTTTCGATTTGCACGAAATTTGGCATAACGTACTGAATTAAGCCTAGAGTGATGTTTGCCAAGATTCGAGAAAATCGGTCCAGATTTAAATATAGCTCCCATATATAGTTTCGTCCGATTTCATGAAATTGGTGCACCAAAGTCCCTTTATGTCTTTCGATTTGCACGAAATTTGGCATAACGTACTGAATTAAGCCTAGAGTGATGTTTGCCAAGATTCGAGAAAATCAATCCAGATTTAAATATAGCTCCCATATATAGTTTTGTCCGATTTCATGTAAATGGTGCACCACATATACCTTGCGATTTGCACGAAATTTGGCATAACATACTGAATTGAGCCTAGAGTGATGTCTGCCAAGTTTCGAGAAAATCGGTCCAGATTTCTTTATAGCTCCCACATATAGTTTCGTCCGATTTCATGTAAATGGTGCAACAAAGTCGCTATATATCTTTCGATTTGCACGAAATTTGGCATAACGTACTGAATTGAGAGATGTCTGCCTTGTTTCGTGAAAATCGGTCCAGATTTAGATATAGCTCCCTTTTATTTTAGATTGATTTTAATTAATTGACGCGCCAAGGAACCAATAGGCTGATAGGAACAAAAAGTTCTGAAATTAGTATAACCTAACCTGTTACAATTTTGTTTGAAATCGCTTAATATTTGGATAGAGCTTCCATATATATTTTCGACCGATTTCAAGTAAATTGGGCATCAAACTCCTCAGGTTAGTAAGATTGACATCAAATTTTGCACAACATACAAAATTGAGCATAGAATTACGTAGTTGCGTTTTCTAGAATATTTGTTTGAAGTCGATTTACATACTTTATGGATAGATCTTGGTAGATTCACATTAGGTAAATATCACATATTTTATTTCATCCAATTTCATGTTAATAGTCCTGTTTAATATACCCATAGTGGTGAAGGGTATCTTATAGTCGGCCCCGTCCGACTTTACTACTTTGCTTACTGGTTTTTATAGTGTCATTTGTCGTAAGTGTGAACGCTGTTAGCTAAAACAATATCAATAATAAATATTAAATTCAAATAAAGTAATATCTTAAAATCTCGTCGTAAGTGCAGTTAAATAGTGTAAGAAAATATGTTACGCGTGCGTGACAAAATTAACATATGTTTCTATACAGACTCTAATATGAGAATATCGAAACTGATATCTAATTTCAAAGGGAAAATTTTGAAGCGCGTGCGTACGCCAAATTTTTCTTAATATCTCGAAATATATTCATTAAAAAATTAGCAGGTATTGGAAAAGGTGTAAACTATTTAATAAAAATTTCGGAAACAATTTTTTCTTAACTAAACAAACGATTATATTGCACACGCTGTAACAGTGCGCGACATGGAATTCGTGATATAGGGACATTTATTTTAATTCGGACGAAACTATATATTATGCTATTGTAAAATACATATGCATATTGTTTTAATTTATTTGTTTCATTTTCCAATAAACTTGTGCCAAATTTCATCAAAAAATCATAAATATTTACTTTGCTTACAATTTACACATTTTATTACAAAATATTTTTGTTAACAACATGTCAAATATTCATACAACCCTGTGTTTCAGATCATATATACAAATTGTAAACACAATAAATATTGATATAACAAATTCACTGGCACAGTGTGGTGAAGAAAAAATTGCCAAATATGCTAAAAATTTATTATCCTATTGTAAAATACATATGCATATTGTAAATAATGTAGTTGTTTCATTTTCCAATAACTCTATTTATCAAAAAATACTAAATATTTTTTTCGTGTCAATACATATTTTATTACAAAATATTTTTGTTAACAACATGTCAAATATTCATACAACCCTGTGTTTCAGATCATATATACAAATTGTAAACACAATAAATATTGATATAACAAATTCACGGCACGTTTTGCTTGTTTAGACTGAAGAAAAAAAATCCAAATATGCTGGATTTAAACGTTTACTTTTAAAACAGTGCCAGTGGAAAGTTTCTATAATAAAATTGAAAAAATCTATAGCGTAGTATAATATACATACGTTAATTGTCTCTGATTGTTTTTATTTCTATGCCTACAGCTTTCAAACTATCTGCAAACTGGTTTCTCACACTCCAATACTTCGAAATGCTGTATACACTTGGGTTTTACTGATACAACCCAAACAAATCATATTCTTACTAGCAACCTTCCCATTTCTTTACAGTTTACTAAATGATTTGTTTTGGGGACAAATGTCCTCAATGGAACATTGCAATTCCCATCAATGCCCCATCAAGGATCAAAAAAAAAAAAACGTGGATATTTGTTTGTCGTTGATGAAATGTGTTTCATTAATCCTAGTTCTAGCCGTAGGAATAGTTTATTAAACGTGCACATTTTCTATCGAACAAAAAAGTGTCAATTCCATACCATTGACACCTTTTGCAACGCCAGAGAAATATGAGATAAAGCCAGCATTGGATTTTCATGGTAACTGGTTTTATTCATTATTGTTGTTTCATCGAAATGCCTACAGATGATGTTATACCAATGGTGTAAGGGTGAGCATTGTGGAAGGTAAAGCATTGGAATATTTTTTCGTTTATGTGCTGAGTACTTCCTTTGGGATTTTTCAAATGGGGATTAACAGTGGTCAGACAAAATGATGTTATTCGATGGACATTATGATTATAACCACAATAGAATTTGTCGTTCAATGAAGTTGAGATAAGGGAAACGTGTCAGAGCAGAAATGCTAGTATGAGATATATGTTGTAAACAATGTTTAATTTAATGTTAACTAGAAATAGTCTTGGTATGTTTTCCAATTACATAGAATTCTGCAAATAAAAGTTAGGTCCGCCAATATGAATTAAGAAGTTATGTAAATCTCAAACATTTTCATAAATAGGCACACACTTCGCACTGCCACACCGCTTCAAGTCCTTCTACCTAAAATAAACTAAATAAAATTTTAGTGTAGCCCCTAAAAAAAGTTCCGAAATCATTTGGGATATTCTGAAGGTCCTAGTCGCATTTACACCATAAGTGGCAGTAATTTTATAGTTCAGAGTTTTAGAACGTAAATTACCTTCACATAGTCTCAAATATAACTATACGTCCCAAATTTAACGGTAGTAAAATCAATATGTCAATTGTTCACACATTCATCAATTCGCACCATGATCGAAATATATTGAACATATACCAATGTTTTGGATTTTTAAAAATCCACCAAATAACCAATGCATGTCTAATTGCAACCAAAATTGCAGAGCATATCGAATAGTCCATATATAAATCGTTCTTCCAATTTCAAGCTAATTGAGCACCAATTAACCAACGTTTGTCCAGTTGATAGGAAATTCAGTCTAGACAGGCAGGTGTTGAGTTTTGATCAATTAGGTTCAGACATAGTTCTCATATACATATTCGTCCGATTTCATGTAAATGGTGCACGATTGACAGGAAATTCAGAGTCAGGTACTAAAATCATCTGTTCAGTTGGCACGAGCATTAACAAGAGCTAAGACATGCGAATATAATGAAGACTCTTCTGAATTTTCTTCAAATGAAAAAGCTTCGAAATGTATTTCAGGGCATGCCAACATACTAAACCAAGGGTTTGTCCTGTTATTCATAAAGATATTTAACAAAGAATATATTGAATAAATGACCTTTCCTTATTATGACAATAACAATAATCCCCTTTTTATGGTTTCTTTCTCCCGAGGATGTTAATGAAACGAGTATTATTTTTCTTTCCATTGTCGTATTTATTTAAGTTTTTTCCAAGCGTCCCTTTTTCCGTCTTAGTGGGAATGTTGACTATTCGAAGATGTTTAGAAAGAAAGATTCAAATTTGTAATAAATGACACTGGTTGTACACAAAAGGATTTTTGCCAATTGGCTTTTGAAAAAAATTAATGGATTAACAAAAACTTCTTAGTGGTGTTCTTAGATTGTTCTAAATTGTGCCACTATGGTATCTAACTATTTATTACCGGATTTAAGTTGTTTCTAAAAGATTTCGGGTCCAGCAAAGTCACACTGGTATCCCTCTCATTGCACCCACTATATCCAAACTAGTTTATTTTAGTTTCAATTACAACCATTATTACCAAATTTTCTTCTCTCATGATTAAAAATTCATCTTTAAAGATCTATTTTTAACTTAAACAAGAAGTTATGTGACTCAGATGGGCAACGACTTCACACTCAACCAACAATACTGGAAACCCCAATAACTTGCAATGGAAAATTTACATTTACATTACAAATGATGTTGGATTTTACTCGGAATTCGACGAAACCTTTGGTGAGTGTGGTTTTGTACCCACCACCCCCGCCATTTCACCAAACAATTTGCCATAGTGGGGCAATCACATTTTTGAAATAAGTTTGGCTGACCAGCGTCAAGCATTGTTGCATAACAAAAGACCAACATTAGGAGAGTGATTTAGCTTTGAGTTTGTATTTGCAGTTTGCATTCTAACGATTTAGTATTGTGTTGCTAGTCTTTTGTTTGCCACCGAGAATTTGATTTCCATTCATGTTGAAATATAAATGAATTCGACGATATTTGCGCAAGTCTGGAACCAAAACAGTGAGTGGTGAACAATCAACTAACTATTGAACTTTAGTTAGTGTGATGTGGGAATTTAGATTACTTTGGATTTTGTGTTTTGAAACTTTAGGATCTATATGTATATGTGCATCTGTAACTAAAGTTCGAAACAACAATCAGAATTATATATTTTTTAAACCCATGGCCATAAAAAAAATATTCACACCTCGGCATGGGCTTGGATCATTGATAAAATATTTTTTGGATAGGTTTTGAAAATATTATTTAAAAATCCAGGCCTGGAAAAAAATTCTTTAAAAATCCACACCTCGAAAATGTTTTCTTTGAAAGTTCGTGCCTTGAAAAAATGTTCTTTAAAAGTCCTCACCTTGTAATATGCCTTGAAAAAAAATGAATAATATTCTTCATTTCATAAACTTCTGGCGTTGAAAAAAAAAATGTAAAAGACAAACTTCATGGAGAAAAAACAAAATTCAAGTTCATATCCTTCGCTTTCGTATTCCTATTCGATTAAATAAGTTATTTTCCACTTACATACTTTAAAATTCGTCAAACAATATTTTATTTTCTCCAATTTACAGTCATGGTAATATTATTCTTGTGTCCTTCAGGGGGTAAGGAGATGTGACGTGTAATACAGACATTCCTTTAATAATTTCCATTTTATTGATTTATTGTTGACTTGTTTCCTTTCTGTGGATATATACATTGATTGCTTACACAAATAGTGAACAGAGCTTTAATGGTCAAATAATCACCACAATTGTTTGGATTTTTCTTGAGGGTATATACACTTTCCTAAAACAAAAATCTCCATCATCGAAATATTGCTTTTAGACCCCACGTTTCTTTGGACTAAATCCGACTCAGAAAATTTGAAGTCGATTTAAATCATCCGGCTGGGGAGCACGATAACTATTGAAGGGAATAACCGTTTTCATCCAAACTTAGCATATCGTAATATTTCTTCCAAACTTAGTTTAAGTTCGAAGATTCGGAATATCGGTCCACTCCTTCTGGTACCTCCACCACAAGATGATCAGAATTGGGCTAAAAATTAATTTTATAATATCATGCCAACTTACAATCCGATTTGAACCAACCTTTGTGCAACCTATTACATTTAACGAACCTACATCGAGTTCGAAGATGGGACCCATGGTCCACACCTTCAATATTTATAGATACAATATTAGGAAGATGGGATGTGCGATTTCAACAAGACATTGTACAACCTTTTATCTTCACCAATCCTAGATCAAGTCCAAATATGGTATAATTTGTCTACTCTTTCTGGTAACTCGCCCTCAAAGGGTAAACATTTTTGGTATTTATAAATCCAATATTAAGATAATGCAATGTCCGATTTCATCCTAAATTTGCATGTTTTTATTTATTGTAACCTACATGTAATGTTACATGACAATGGCATTATCCGAGAGCAATGCGTCAACCATTTTCAACTGCTAAATGATACTTCCACCTGGTATGCACTCCACCTATTTTACTTTCCAAGACATCTTTCCACTCAAATTATAAATTATTTACATATAAAATAACTTAAGAAAATACGAAAACGATGACGAAAACAGGATCTGAAATTTATTTGATTAAACGCATTAGGACACTCCGATTAAGGCAATTCTCAGATGTGACTGTGGCGGTGTTGGTATTGGATTGTAGCATATTTTTTATGGCTATTGTGCATAAATATACTTTATCAAGATTTCGTATAGTTGGGTTTGTTTGTACAATGTTGCAAAACTAAATGACTTCATTGCATGGTGGCACATTGATTTGGAATATATTGAGAATAAATTATAGATTAGATATACTTTAGTCAGCATTTATGTAATCAGGCTAACAAGTGTAATGCCATGTTCTGACGGGCATTCGAACAACGTAATTACGTATATGAACTAACCCGTTCATACAACACTATTCTTAATTTATGTCGTCAGAGTTTTTTATATCAAACTTTTTGTTACTTGTTTTACACCAAGATTTTGACATATTTGCGTGAATCATATGGATTTAAATAGAAAAAATAATTCTCTTTCTGCTGACTATAGTATGAACCCATTTGTATTTACTTTTAATTCGTGTTTTCCATTTTTTCTGAAAATGCTGTTGTTTTAAATACATTTTTATATTTTCTCAATTCAAATGTCACATATAAAAAAAATGGAGAATTTTTGTTTGGGTTTCTCCACATTTGTTTCGCTCGTTTGTACATGTCAAAATATTACTTAATTTAGTTGAAAATGATTAATGAAAAGTAAACAAGTGAAAAAGCGTTAAGTTTGGCCGGGCCGAACTTTGGATACCATAGATATACTGACAGGTACTTGAAATAAAAATATAGGGAACATACCAAAAAGTGTACCTATACCGACATTTCTACAAACCGATTATGTAATACAAAATTGCAAACATTATTAATGGATAATTATACCCTCAGCCTTATGGTTAATGAGGGTGCATACACATTGACACGGTGAAAATGTGCCTCATCGAAATATTGGTTTTAGACCCCATGTTACTTTGGACCAAATTAGTTTCAGAAAATTTTGATTTCATCCAAACTTTGCCAATCTTGTTATTTCTTCCAAACTTAGTTCAAATTCGAAGATGGGGAATATCGGTCCACTCCTTCTGGAACTTCCCAAACAGGGCTAGGTCTAGGTCTATTATCAAACCTTACGTTCTAGTTTTTTATCTCGATATCCGCAGGTGAAAAGATTACAGCAGCGTCTTAGAACCAAACCCAAAACACGGAACAAATTAGATAACTATTTTAATAAAAATGGGGTTATATAGGGACTACCCCATATAAAAAGAGGGCAAATTTTTAATAATTTTTGGTGGAGAGATTTGTTGTCATATGCGACTACAAAATACAAAATTGCAGCGAATTCGGTTGAACAGCGCGCTCAAAAACCCCAAAATACTGAAAATTGGGGCGTACCGTTATGTAGGGGCTACCCGAAAATATGGATCTATGTTCATAATTTTTGTGAAGAGATTTGGAATCTATTAGGAACTCAAAATACTAAATTACAGCCAAGTCGGTGGGAAAATACGATCAAAACCTCCAAAATACTGAAAAATAAGAGGTACCGTTATATGGGGGCTACCAGAAAAAATTGACCTATATTTATATTTTTTGTGTAGACACTTAGTACCCAATAAGAACCCAATGTACCAAATTTCGGCGTATTCGGTTGGAAAACGCGCTCAAGAACCCCAAAATACCGAAAATCGGGGGTACCCTTATATGGGAGCTATGCCTAAACGTGGACCGGACAAACCGATGCAAAATTTCAGCACCCTATCTCAATTCGTTCAGCAGATAGCGTGATTACAACAGACGGACGGACATGGCTAGATCGTCTTAGAATTTTACCCTGATCAAGAATATATATATATGCTTTATAGGGTCGGAAATGAATATTTCGATGAATTACAAACGGAATGACAAAATTAATATACCCTCCATACTATGATAAATGCAATTTCACTTTCAAAATCATTCCGAAAAAAATATTCGTTTTTCGTTTTCTGAAGAAGCTAAATACGGAATTAATTCCACTTCCAATCGGAACTCATTTCTGTGACATGCCTGTATAGGATAAATGCACCAAAGGGTAGGATAGATGTACCAAAGGGTTTTTGGAAATTCCAACTATAACTGTAGCATGTGAAAGGACAGCGGTAAAAACTTGAAATTTGGAGTGTGAATTAAGGTTGAGAAGTAGGGTCCACTTAAGGAGATGGTTTTGAAAGCGTGTACTCATGTGTACGAAAAGTACTATATAGAGCTAGAATGGGTTGGGGTATGTAGGAAGTTTTAGAAATTTGTACTAAGTGTACTAAATTTGGTACAATTTAAATGGTAGGTGAAGCGATAGAGTTGGAATCCTGAAATTTTGATTTAGGATCATTTTGGAGGTGTGCGTTTGGGGTATGTAGGAAGGTTTGGAAATTGGTACTACTATGTACTAAATGTAGTACGATTTTATTTGTGGGTGAACCGAAAGAGTTGGAATCCTGAAATTTTGATTTAGGATCACTATGGGGGTGTAGGTTGGTGGTAAGAAGGAGGTTTTAGAAATTCGTACTACTGTGTACTAAATTTGGTACAATTTAAATTCTGGGTGAACCGATAGAGTTGGAATCCTAAACCTTGAATTTAGCATCAGTGTGGGGGTGTATGGTTTGGGGTATGTAGGAAGTTTTGGAAATTGGTACTACTGTGTACTAAATTTGGTACAATTTGAATTATGGGTGAACAAATAGTGTGTGAGTGAATTTGGCACTGCTGTGTAAAAAATTTGGTATAATTTGAATTGTGGGTGGACCGATATAATTGGAATCCTGAAACTTATATTTTGGATCACTGCGGTGGTGTACGTTAGGGGTAAGTAAGAGGTTTTTGGAAATTCATACTACTGTGTACTAAATTTGGTACAATTTGAATTGTGGGTGAACGTATGGAGTTGGAATCCTGAAACTTGGATTTAGAATCACTGTCGGGGTGTAGGTTTGGGTTAAGTAGGAAATTTTGGAAATTATTCTACTAAATTCAGTACAATTTCAATTATGTGTGAATTAATAGAGTTGGAATCCTGAAATTTGAATTTGGAATCATTGGTTGAGGAGGGTATTTATGGAAATAATGTGTGCTAAATGGAAAATTTGGATTTGGGTGAACCTTTAGATCTCAAATAATGAAATTTGGTACTAAATGGTACTCAAATTTAATTTATGGTCGATATTAATGTGTGGATTGTTTATTTCTGACATATGCAGTTTTATCTAAAAATAAAATAAAATGTTAAGACATTATTAAATATTTCCTACATTCGCTAACGAGGTTGCGGCCATATACTAGTAGACAATAAAATTAAAGACTTTACAGCCATGACACAATATGTTATAAATCGAATGTATCATTATTACAATAGTGAAATGTTACTCTCTATTTCCAAGGAGCGTAATAAACGAAAAAAAACACGACTACACTCACAACAATATGAACCCTATTAAGATTATTATCACTAGTAGGCATGAACAATATGAATGCAGGCACACATCTACACAGTACAATTAAATTGAACAATAGATTGTAAAATACTATTGGCAAACACTCACAAATTGGCTTAAACTTTTGGTATCTTCTTAAATGGCCATCTGGAGTGTGTTTAGACTGCTTCCTTTTGATAACACATGGTTCCTTTTGATAACACGGTAATGGATAATACTTTGAAAATCTAAGAACTAGGCAATTTGAAAATCTATGAAATAGGCAATTTAAAGACACCAAAATTCGTCCCTTATAATCGATGCAAAAATCTTTCTTCTAAGATATATTGCAAACGTATCAACGAACAAACTACATATAATAGTTATACCCTTCACCACACTGTGGTACAGGGTATTATGTCTTTGGAAAATCGGTTCAGATGGTGCAACAAAGTTCCTATATATCCTTCGATTTGCACGAAATTTTGCGTAGCGTACAGAATTATGTCTAGAACGAGTGTGTTAAATTTCTTGAAAATCGGTTCAGATTTAGATATAACTCCCATACATATTTTCGTCCGATTTAAGGTAAATGGTGTACCAAGGTCCCTATATATCTTTCGATTTGCACGAAATTTTGCACAACGTAATGAATTAGGTCTGGAATGGTATGTGTTAAGTTTCGTGAAAATCGGTTCAGATTTATATATTTCGTTCGATTTTATGGTAATGGTGCACCAAAGTCCCTATTTTGCATGAAATTTGGCATAAAGTACTGAATGGAGTCAAGAATGAATGATGACGCGTTTTCTGCAAAATCGTGTTTTTTGATTTATGCCTGTCTTGCAGCAAATGAGCGATATATATTCATCAAATTTTACCTAACACCAAACTCCTAATGTTTTCCGATTAACACGAAATTTTGCATAACGTATAAAATTGAGACTTGAATGACGTTATTGCGTTTTGTTGAAATTGGTGCAGATGCAGCGATAGCTTCTATGTGTATTTCGGCGCTTATCGAATAGCGTTTATCATGTTTGGCATAAATCGTTTTATATAAATTTGTCCCATGGTACGCGGACGACTCTAAATCTGTCCGAATGAAATTAAATTTAGCATATGTTGCAGAAAGATTTAGCATATGTCGAGTGAACATTGACATGAAATTGTAAGGATACATATGTACAATATTCCCAAAGTGGTGAAGAGTATCATATAGTCGGCCCAGTCCGACTTTACCACTGTCCTTACTGGTTTTAAAATGCCATCTAAACGAAATCATAGTCAATAAGAAAAAACCCATATATACAAAATCCATTTAAAGATTTAATGGTATATTTTGAAAGCTTTTAAGAAGGAGGTAATACTATTTATAGCAATATATTTTTAAATGGTACAAACGAAAGATTAAAGAAGTTTAGTTGTTCTTAATAAAAGTTTTTCTTAGCATTTATGTTCAAAAACAATAACAAACTATGCAGAAGGTTATTTTGTCTAGCAAATATATGAGACAACATAACATGAAATTGTGGTTGATTGAAAAGAAAATACTGCAATGTATTGTCGAAATGAAATATTTGCTTTTCTTTTGTATTCGTGTCGGATCATTTTCAAAAGAATACATATTTGCCAACATAGCAATAAATATTTGTTTGTTGTTATTGAAAAATGCGTCAAAGCATATGTTTCATAGAATTGATTTTTGATTTGATTGGAACCAATAAGTATAGAAGAATACAATTTGAAAATGTTCAAATATACATGTTATATACTGTTAATATACAAACATATTGAAAATAATACTTAGTTTTAAATGGAAACAATGACACATCTTTCCAAGTTAGCCCTATTTCAATTAAACTCTTCTCAGTTATTATCTGTAAAGACTGTATACAATTTTAAAATATTCATTGTCAAAAAATTTTGCTTTAAAGACACTGAGGCTTAAACTTTAAACTCGCCGAAAATGGGCGGGACCTTTATATATTTATGTATCAGCTTGTAGAGCGACTATAAAAATATATACAACTGAAGTTTTTAATCAGCATAAACAAGTAAAATACCTGTAACTATTATTTTATACTTGTAACTAGATTCGTTTCCACGGAGAAAATTAGTTTTTCTTGAAATTGATAACAGTTTTATCTTCTTATAGGACCAAATAATATATGTATACTTTATCGAAATCTGAAACTATGTGAACAAAACTTAACACACGATTCAATACGCTTTGCAAACGTAAGTCTTTCAATGCAAAAATGTTAGGTTCAACTCATGCTGAATTATGAACAAAGTTGCTTTTTATTAAACTTGATTGACAGAGAAAAAGATTTCCCCAGTTCATCCACTTTTTCATTGACTTATTCGTTATTATTTTGATTTACATACTGTGCCCCCTAGGGCTATATAATGTATTTTTCTTCCTATGTTATTTTAAAACCACAATCAATTATTTATTCTTTACTTTAAAGAAAATATAAGAAATGAAGATAATATATTTTTCATTGAAAACAAACCTGAGTTTTGGTTACTTGATTCGCATTTGAATATCTGCGAAGGCAATGCAAGATTTCCCTGGAGGGATTCGAAGAAAATACAAGACATTTGTATTATTATTTTAAGGAAAATAAGCAAGCATCGTGTGATCTCAACGAAATGTAAATTGACTATATAAAATAATCTGCAAAGAAAAGTAATAGAATATGCAAATTGTGAATTGAATTGTGAAAAAATAAAGTGATAACAATGGAAAGACCGAGATGTGAATTACTTGTAATAGTAGTACCGACTGCTATTTATGTTGTAGGGAAGATATATGTTATCCGTTATGTTTTAAATCATTATATAAGGATTTTTTATTCAACATGTATCAATAATAGAAAAAATCAACTCTCTTATGTATATATAAGTAAATCACATATGTTATGCTTCTACATATCATAAATTCCGTTTATAATCTAGTTGTATAAATGTATATAAATGCCTGACTGCCAAACATTTAGGCGTATAATGAATATTTTATTACATGATCAAATATCATACGCCCACGTGTCGCAACACTTAATTTCAGTACATGATATGTATAATATATTAATTTGTGGAACCTATTGTATAATATTTGCTTCAGCTCTGTTGAAAATCTATGTAAAATTGGAAGTAATTTGTTTTTATATAACATCTTAGAATTTTGTTACTAATAATTATTAAAGACAAAATGACGCATGTCAAAAAGAATATGAAAATGATTTGCCCAAAGTACTCACTTAGGTCCATATTGAAGTATGCGAAGTTTTGTTGAAATCGGTTCAGATTTAGATGTTATGTATATGGTGGACCAAAGTCCCAATATTGGTGTGATTGAGACAAAATATGATAGTTGATTTAGATTGATATATGTCAAGTTGTGTTGAAATCGGTTCAGCTTTAGATGAAATCGGTTTAGCTCACATAGGGGAGTATTTTTACAGATGTTTTGGTAATATTTCCATTCCATTTCGTATATAAAACTTTTCAGTAGTGTTGGCGGGTTATTTGGGATACCATTTGTATTTTGTTTTTGCAAAATAGTCAGGCTTAATCCCAGTTTGTTGTTTTTATAAAAAACAACTATTTATTAGTGGGGAATGTATGGCATTGTCCGCCGAGGGGTAAGGCAGGGAAGACTATAGTTTCGGATCTCGCCACTGATCTTCATCAGTTCCCTTAGTTTTTTTTTTGGGATGTTCTCCCCAGAAGCTATTAATAGCTTCTTTACAAAAACCTTTCAAACCCAAATGTCTCTTGTGACAATTCGAAGTTCTTACATTACCCCAATGAGTAGTTCGTTTCGTTGGCGCCTGACTTCTCATTGGGGTCGTATCGCTGACATTTGGGTTTGAAAGATTTTTTGTAAAGAAGCTATTAATAGCTTCTGTTGTAGACGAGGCACGGTCATACTGTTTGGTTTATTGCTTTAACTAGCAATACCAACAACAACGTTATGTGCATTCGTCACAAAGTGACGACACATAGCAGTGGGAAATGTAATGTAGTTGTCTGTAAATGCCTTGTTGACCACGAAGTCAGGCGCCAACGAAACGAACTTCTCATTGGGGTCGTATCGCTGGTAACGTAAGAACTTCGAATTGTCACAAGAGACATTTGGGTTTGAAAGGTTTTTTGTAAAGAAGCTATTAATAGCTTCTGGGGAGAATATCACAACAAAAAACTAGGGGAACTGATGAGGATCAGTGGCGAGATCCGAAACTATAGTCTTCCCTGCCTTACCCCTCGGCGGACAATGCCATACATTCCCCACTAATAAATAGTTGTTTTTTATAAAAACAACAAACTGGGATTAAGCCTGACTATTTTGCAAAAACAAAATATAAAACTTTTCTATTTTTAAGGCAGTATTATTAAAAAGTAGTAAATTACAATGTGCATTCTAGTTATTATAATTAAGTGCCTGAGGACAGTAATCAGCCATAAAGTTTTTATATATGTTGAATTATTACTAAGATATAGAGCACTAAACAAAAAGTGCCGAATTTGCCCTAGTCTCCCCTACTTGTTTTTATAGTATAGTATCAGAGGACAATAATCAGCCATAAAGTTGTTATATATGTTGAATTATCACTGAGATATAGATTACTAAACAAAGAGTGTCGAATGTGCCCCAGTCTACCCAATATATTTTTTTCTGATTTTAAGTAAATAGAGCACCATACTGCCAATATTTATATGATTATTGCACACCTCACTGAATTAGGCCTAGATTGATGTATGCGAAGTTTTGTTGGATTCGGTTCAGATTTATATATAGCTCCCATATATAGTTTCGTCCGATTTTATGTAAATGGTTGACCAAACACCCAATATTGGTCTTATTGAGACAAAATTAGGCACAGAGTACTGAATTATGTCTAGATTGATATATGCCAAGTTTTGTTGAAATCGGTTCAGCTTTATATATAGCTCCCATATATATTTTTGTCCGATTTTAAGTAAATAGAACACCATACTGTCAATATATGTATGATTAAGAAAAAATATTGCACACCGCACTTAATTAGGCCCAGATTGATGAATGCGAAGTTTTGTTGGAATCGGTTCAGATACAGATATATCTTCCATATATAGTTTCTTCCGATTTTATGTAAATGGGGCACCATACAGTCAATATTTTCCGATTGAGACAAAATTGCATACCGCCTTGAAGTTACTACAGGTTTCATGTCAATGGTCCTTCTAAAATGCAACGTTTGTTAGAACGCATCTGTTGAATATACCCTAAGTGGTGAAGGGTATCATATAGTCGGCCCCGTCGGACTTTACTTCTTTCCTTACTGCTTTTTAAGTTTCTTACTAGGTGCGCAAAAAAACAACAAATACACTTTATACCTACTTCCACTTTTTATTAATTTTAGTGAAAGTATAAGTCGTATCCTCAACCCACTGTAGGTCAGACAAGTTAAATAAACGTCACCGAATTGTTCCTGAATTGTCATATACCACACACATTTCATATGAAGAATATATGATTCGAATTAATGACCCCAATGAGGCATTACTTTAGTGGTTCAAATACCAACAATTAACAAGTGCAGTTGTTAATACATATAGAATGTGTATATTATATTTAATAGCAATTGACATTCAGTTAAACTTATATTTTAACCAAGAAAACACTTCCTTTTTATCGAAAATTTCCTATAGAGTAACTTCGGGTAATGTGGACCACCACTTTCTATTTTTATACCCTTCACCACACTGTGTTACAGGGTATTATGTATTTGTGCATATATTTGTAACATGCAAAAAGAAAAGAAATAGACACATTGTTCGAATATGAATATGCATAGAATCACTTTCTAAGCCGATTTAAAAATATCCGTCCGTCGATTTGCACGAAATTTTGCATAGCGTACTGAATAAGGTCTAGAACGATGTGTGTTAAATTTGTGACGCCGTATTCCTTCTTTTAATTGTAAATGCCAGATTTATATCCTAACTCTAAATCGTGAAATATTGTAATCGGATTTGTTATATCCTCACATTTTTTTAGCAACATGATTTCAATTTAACTTTTGAATAAGTTGTTGTTTGTGGTTACATAGGTCCACATCCAAAATTCAAATTAACGGCAATAAAATAAACATTGTCGGAAATTTTGACAAATATGAAAATTTGATTTCATGTCCAATAGCTTGGGCTCTGGAGAAAATAAGTCAAAACTACAAACTGCTAGTAATGCTATCATTACCATTATTTTCGTCGATGTTAATGATCGCATTATTAGTATTAGAACACACACGTATGAAATTGGAAATTTTGATCTATTTAACTCAAAAAAACATATGTCTTGAAGAACAACAATTCATTTAGCTCCATACAAAAATTGGGGAATTACTTAATACATTTGTTTTGGCGGATTCTCACAATTAGTTTGCATACTTTTCTAATCTGGCCGAAGGAAAACGTGAGTGAAATCGGTCCAGTCATTTGAGGAACCATAACGGCACATATAAGTTGGACACAAACAGCATGTAATGCGGAATTGCCTCCATGTAGGATTCGAATTTAAATGTATTCTTCCCCAATATATGAAAATGTTCAATAATACCTTCGTGTTTTGTTGACGTATTTGTAATCGTATATAGAGAATTACTAACATCATTGAACTATATTGAGCATATCGATAGACGTTTTCTTTTTTACTAAAATATAAAAACGTATGTCTCCGTATTGACACTTTTCTAAAAAACATTTCTGGTGTTGTTTCCTATTAGGGAAACGATCAAGTTTCAGTCAGTGGTCCAGATAACACATGGAATATGTGTTGTATTTATAAGTTAAAAAAAAAATCCATTATTTGAGTTTTTAAGCATCCTTATTTTAAGTATTTGGAAAGTAGTAACAAAATATCCCTTTAATTGCCTTTTATTCGGTAAGAATTAAAGGGTAAGAAACTTCCCTCATAATTGTTTTTGGTATAGGCTCCACATAATGGAACCGCTTAATCTCTACTTTACCATATCTTACTGTTTTTTTTTTTTTTTGTTTTTGTTTTTGAGAAAAATTTCACAACCTATACATACCCATGCAAATTTCTTCACATAACTTATATTTTCAAAAAAATAAATTTTTGATTTTATGAAAAACGTGAGCAAATAATGATAAAATAATAATTTCTCTCTCTTTTCAGTTTCTTATTAATTTTAACTCTTATGAAAATATAAATTGGTTTTCATATACAATAGTATTTGCAAGGCAATGACAATTCAATTGATTGTAGAAAATTAACATATTTTGAGAATTTTCCATAATTCAAAATTACTTAAAGATATTATACGCTGCCAATTTTCGCCCAAAATATGTCCAAGAAGAACTACGCAGAGATGAAATCATAAAGGTTCGATAGTTCGATATCTAATTTGCATTTTTTGTTTCAATTAAAATTATCATGGTTATTAGGGAGGCGAATTCTAAGTCTTCACTGACTGTACATTACTATATTCACGTGCTTTGAAAGATATTTTGAGTTTTTATAGAGTTCTGGTTGGTATTTCGCGATTGACAGCAAAAGAAAACTAAGGTATGAATTCGTCTCCCTGTTAACCTTATAAATAAACATTGGAATTTATATTGGGGAAAATAATGATGAATACAAATTAAACCAGTAAGCGGAGCAGTATAGTCGGACGGGGCCGACCATATGGTACCCTACACAACTTCCACGAAAAACTAACTTTCTGTGGATTTATATTCTGAGCTTGGGCAATATTTCGCCATATTTGAACCATCTGGACCAACTAGAGGCCGACAATTATTACTAATGTTCAGTACAGCCCTTCTAATTACTTGTCCAGATTCCCATCCCTTGTGTTGTGATCTTCTTATTCCCATTGGAGCCTATATTTCCGCACTCTAGTGTGGTAAAGGGTTACTAAATAATATCTGAATACATAAGCACCTGTAAATATTTAAGTGTAACTCCCACATCTGAGTACATAAGACCATATAATTGGTATCAATTTAAAGGCCAACCACTGCCCTTGGATATACCAACAACTTTTCGGGTCTATGTCCTTCAGGTGTGAATCTATACGATATAGAATACAAATTTTGTAATTTTTCACACAAAAGTCAGGGTCGATTTGATCCGCTAAATATTGACCGATCCTTATCAAAACAATTTAAAGGCCATTTCATCTCCTAGATATTAACCGATCTTTACAAAAAACAATAGGGGTCATCATTGGGCAGAACCCATCCTACGTGCAAAATTTCGTGAAGATTGGTCCATAACTGCGGCCTGTATCGTGTTTACAAAATATAATGGATAGACGGACGGACACACATGTCTAGATCGACTCAGCTAGTCGAGATATGACGATCGGTATACTTAAAGGTGGGTCTAGGACCAATATTTCGCGGCGTTACAAACTTTTGGGGCTGAACAAAGCTATAGTACCCTGACAACATAGTTCTGTAGGGTATAAAAATATAAATTCCATTTTTAAACCACAAAATATATGAATATTTATTGAACATATTTTTTCAAACATTTGAAATGTTGTGGTTTTGCTAGTGTAGCATTTTTTGTAAAGCCTATAGAATTACAATAATTTGTGAAAAAAATGTAGGGGAGACTGGGGCACCTTCGGCATCGGGGCACCTTCGGCAATCGCGTTTTCGATATGAAGCTCTCACCGTACATCACTAGTTTCGATACATAGGTATCGAATATCGAAATAAATAACTGACACAAAGTTTGAAATTTCTATCTAATAAACTTATTTATTTACATGGGTTTTTATATTTTTATAGATGTTTCTGTAATATTTCAATTCCACTTCGTAAGTATTTCGCGTATAAAACTTTTTAAATTTTTAAGACAATATTATTAAAAAGTGGTTAACTACGATGTGTATTATTATAGAAATTTTTAAAAATATAATGTTTTTAAAAACTGATCGAAAAACTGAAAAAAACTATAAAAAGTACATTCGGGATACATTCGGCATTTTAAAGTGGGGCACATTCGGCCATATACAGATTGTGCAATATTATTTCCTTAAAATGTTTTTGAGTTTGTCTTTAAAACTAATCCTTTAATATGGTCCGAAATTGCATATATAATATCAAACGTTTTTGTATTGACGAAAATGCGATAGCAAACCCTTATTTCTGATGTTGTGTGCGAGCTTGAGATGTAAACGTCCGCCGTTAGAAAATAAAGCCCTATAATTCAAACATTGTGTGGCGTATTAAAACCAAATAGAGCCTTTAGAGGATCAGAATTTCAACCAGACTGATACCAATGACAATTACCCGGCTATGACTATGTTGCCGAATGTGCCCCATCAAATGCCGAAGCTACCCCCGGTTGGGGCACATTCGGCGAATTTGACTTTTTTACAAAACTGTAAAATTTTTTAACTAATACTATTTTTTATATCTTTTTGGTACTATTTTTTATAATTAAGTGTCTGAGGACAATAATCAGCCATAAAGTTGTTATATATGTTGAATAAGTACTGAGATATAGAGCTCTAAAAAAAAGTGCCGAAGGTGCCCCAGTCTCCCCTATATTTCTATAATCATTTTTTATACCCTTCACCACACTGTGGTACAGGGTATTATGTCTTTGTGCATATGTTTGTAACAGGCAAAAATAAACGAGATAGACCCATGGTTCCTTTTGAGAATATGCATAATATCACTTTCTGAGTCGATTTATGCATGTCCGTCTGTCCGTCCGTCTGTCCATGTATTTTTGTTATCAAAGTACAGGTCGCATTTATGATCCGATTTGGATGAAATTTGGCACAGGTCACTTAATTGGTCCAAGGACCCTATTGAAATTGGAGAAAATCGGTGCACGTTTAGGCATAGTTCCCATATAAGGGTACCCCCAATTTTTCGGTATTTTGAGGTTCTTGAGCGCGTTTTTTAACTGAATTCGCTGAAATTTGGTACTTTGAGTTCTTATTGGGTAGCAAATCTCTCTACCAAAAATTATAAATAAAGGTCCATCTTTTCGGATAGCCCCCATATAAGTGTACACCCAAATTTTCGGTATTTTGAGGTTCTTGGGCGCGTTTGTTAACTGAATTCGCTGAAATTTGGAACATTGAGTTCTTATTGGGTAGCAAATTTCGATTACCCCCAATTTTCGGTATTTTGGGGGTTTTGATCGCATTTTTCGACCGAATTCGCTGAAATTTGGTACTCTGTGTTCTTATTGGGTAGCAAATCTCCCTACCAAACATTATAAATAAAGGTCCATTTTTTCGGAAAGCCCCCATATAAGGGTACCCCCAATTTTCGGTATTTTCGGGTTCTTGGGCTCGTTTTATAACTGAATTCTTTGAAATGTTGTACATTGGGTTCTTATTGGGTACCAAATTACTCCACTAAAAATTATAAATATAGGTCCAGTTTTTCTGGTAGTCCCCATATAACGGTACCCCAAAATTGACTAATTTAGTACGTCGAGTTCTTATTAGGTAGTACATCTCTTCACTATAAATTATAAATATTGGTCAATTTTTTCTAGTAGCCCCCAGGTTTTGAGGTTCTTGAACCAAATTCTTTTTTCTGGTACAGGGTATTTGTGCATATGTTTTTAAGAGGCAAAAGGAAACGAGACAGACACAGGGTTCCGTTTGAGAATATGCATAGAATCTCTTTTTGAGTCGATTTAAGCACAGCGTAACAAATTAGGTCTTGAATGATGTGTGTTAAGTTTCCTGAATCCTGAAGATCTGACCAAATGAACAATTTAGTATCGGTTGCAGAATGACCTGTTTATGGTTCCAATTTCATTTTACTGGTCCTTTAAAAATGCGACGTCTGTTAGGATTCATCTGTTGAATATACTCAAAGTGTTGAAGGGTATAATATAGTCGGCCCCGTCCGACTTTACTACTTTACTACTTGGTTTGAATTTAAACATGTTCAATAGAAAATTAATATAAGATCAATATTTATTTAAATAAAACTATCAAAGTAGTTATTATAAGTATGATAGCACCGACAATTTACAGTGTGAGACCATGATTAATATGGAGCAAATCTAGTTTTAATAAAGTCTCAAGGTTATACTACCATAAAATATTAGTTTCCGTCCAATTTTGATATCTTGAATTACTGAACATATCTAGCGATGTAATTCTATCCACCAGTTGGGCAATAATAATGTGTAATCAATAGACAGACTGCAGTTATAAACCAATCATCAATTTTGTATGTTCGTTCTGCTCAAAGACAAGTACGTCTGTTAAAGAAATATAGACTCCACATTATTTTTTTATATCATATATCAGTTATATCGAATGCGAATATTGAACTGTTTCCTCCGATCCCACATTATACCTGTTTTCCATACAAGTCACGATTAGGGTTTGGAATTTCTCGACGTTTTTCCATTCCCGCGAAATCGAGAATTCAAAATGTTCAATCCCGGGTTCCCGGGACTTTTCACAACCTTTGTAAATAAAAATATTAAAGGGTAAGAATGATATTATATTAATTAAATAATTAGAATTAGAAAAAAAAAATACGTTCTAGGTCATTGTACTATAACACTTAAAATTAAAAAATTAAGAATTAAAGAAACTCGTGCGTTGTGTGCCAATAAAGCCTGCTCCACTTTGGTTTTAAATGAAGCAGGCCTCGCGTTGGGCGTCAATAAAGCAGGCTCGTGAGCGGAGCTGGTATGGCTTCATCCGAAACAACAAGATTTCCAATATTAATTGTTTACTCCTTGTTTAGGAACTACTTCCAGCTTATGATCGGAGTCCATCAACTTGGGCAAGCGTGGTTAATGATCTTAAGCCTTCAGTGTTCGCTACTCGGAATGTCGTGATTTTATTGAAATTACATTGAGCTTTGGTACTACTTATGAGACTTTTTTACCCCAGCCACACTTTTCCGATGTATTGATATTAATACATAATTTTCTTCTTTATCTCTTACCAATTGTCGCAAGTAAGAAAATTGTTTTCATTCTTACTTATTTCACAACACCTTAAAGATCATCTTTATTGCAATGAGAGACAAGCGTGACATTGCACCTATAACTGGGCGAGACAGGGCAAAAGTACTTCACAAAGTGTACAATGACACCAGTGGAAGGCAAAGGTTGGAATTTATATTTTCCACTTTGCTTTACTTATGTTCTCCGCCATGGTAGGACGACAGATACACATTAATTATAACAAAATGGAATAGAAACGGTGAGAACTCTGTGGCATAAAAACGATTTCAAAATGGTATGCGAGCATATATCTGTATGTGTATATGCTCTATTAAAGCTTCAGCATCCAGAGGTGTTAATCAGACATGAAAACAACAAAATGGTAAATAAGCTAAAACTAATGATAAATATTATGGTAACTTTATACACAATGTTTGTAATATCATATCATAATATTAACGAGTAAAAGCATCGTTAAGTTCGACCGGACCGAAATTTATATACCCTACACCATGTGACGGGTTCTCTATATGGGGACTATGTGATGTATGTTGTCCGCTAGTATGTTGTTTATGCTTTAAAATATTAATATCTACAGTCATGGTGAAAAAATAGACTATGAACTTTAAAAATTTAAAATATAGCGGAAGCTTTGGGAATTAATAACCATAGCAAACATGTTTTAGACTCCAAGGGTCGTGAATGCCAAATTACAGACACTTACGTATGCAATTTTTTTCAACTTAATAACTCGGAATGCCACATTACAGTTCCCTTGGTTTTTAAAATCTTTAAAATATCATAAATGGATAACCATACCGGCAGTTTTCTTATAAACAAGATACTTGAATGTGTAGCACCTATTTCTAGCTGTTCTTGAATGTAAACACATGGTATGCATTCATGTCCTATGTCATTTTTTAGTATGTAATACAAAGGAGTAGCTCACATTTCCAAAAAAAAACTACAAAAACATATATGGAAGTCAGGTTGTTTTACTACAATTGATTTACACATACATACATGGTTATATAGATGTATGTTCTTATCTATCCCCTCGGTCCAAACTTAACATATACTTAATTCCCAAATTTATAAAGCATTGAAGCAAGAACAAAAATTACACAATACCTTCGAAAAAGAGAAGTCTACAGTTGTTGCACTTGTCGTGTGTCAGGATTATAATTTGTAATGTTACCACACTGCGTAGTATGTACTGTGGCGATATATAATGCAAATTTATAACTTTTTCGTGACAAGTGAAAAAATGTTTCATTAATTTCTTAATTTACGAAACGTGCTATTTGAGATGTGGCCACTGTATGTGTTTAATGAATGAAGAAGTACAAAAATCTACTGACATCTTATACAGGGTGAGATGAAAAAACTGCAACCAACTTCAGACTGTTGTCATTTCTAAGCCATTCGTCCGTTAGCTGTTAAAATAATTCCAGTACAGCTCATTATATTGTTTGCAATCGTACAAAAGTGAGAATTTTCCAGAAAAAAGTTATTCGTGATGGAATTCAGGCGTCATAGTGTGATTTCCTTATATTTGGTTGGGAAACCACAAGTGGCTATCGTTAGAGCACTCCAGCATTTAAATGTGAATAAATCTTTGTGTCTCGTTACCGTGATACCGGTAGCGTAGCCCGACGTCAAGGAAGTGGACGGAAGAAAACGGCAACATCGGCAGAAATTGTTCGAAAAGTAAAGAAGCGACTTGATCGAAACCCGCGTCGCAGTGGCCGAAAAATGGCTCGTGGGCTGAACATATCGCAATATTCCCTTCGGCAAATATTGAAAAATGAGCTCGGGGTAAAGCTATTGAAATTCCAAAAAGTGCAAGAACTTACCCCGTAACAGATAGAAACTAGACTCAAAAGAGCTAAAGAGCAGTTTGTAAACAAACAAAAATATTGTACTTGCCAAAGAGGTCAGCTAAAAATGTGCACCTTCGGTTGGCCACCAGAAATCAAACGGCGGCCATGGCGATGGCGTGGGCCGTCATAACAACCAATGGTCGCTCTCCGCTCGTATTAATCGACCGTGGCAGCAGATTAAATGGGCACGCAAACATTTTGGCCGCAGACTTGGGACATTCCAACTGGACTCAGCACCATCGCACTCAGTACGCCCACCCAAGAATGGTTACAAAATGAAGTTCCTCGCTTAATTTCCAGCGAACAATGGTCAGCAAAATTTCCGGATATCAATCCGTTGGACTATTGTGCCTGGGGTATTTTGGAAAGAAAGATTGACATTAGAAAATACCAAAGTGTCGAACACCCCGGGAATAAGCCAAAATACCGCAGAGCAACATTCGGACAGCGTGTGACGGTATCATAGGCCGTTTGAAGGCCATAGTTCGTGCCAATACTGACCAATTCGAACAAATCTAAACGTATTCTAAAATTTCATACTATTTCCGGCATTTTTTGCTTATATTCAATAAAATTAAAAAAAAATGTAAAACATATGGCGTTTGACTTTGTTGCAGTTTTTTATTTATAAACACCATAACGCAAAATACAATAGTTCCGTTCCAGAATCTAAAAGATTCTACTCATTTTACATGTTTTGTAACTTTTTACTCGAAAACCGTTCCTCAACACACAAAACTGGTAAAACATTGACTCAAATTTAAGAGAGCACAAAACAAAATGGCGTTCTCTTTGTAAACTTTTTACTCGAGAAATTTGGTCGAGTAAAAATGGTAAACAGGAATGCCTACTTCTGATTGGCTGTTATGTTGATTTTGAAGTATTGCCATCTAATTTTGGCATATTTACTAGATTTGCGTTCCCGAACTTTTCAAATTACTTTGTACTCTGAGAGCAATTTTGAAATGTTTCCCTTTTACTAGATTTACTATTAAAAAGGTACTGTTCAGAGAGGATGAAAATTAGAAGGAACCGTTGTTCGTTCGTGTATTTAAAGAAATGCATCCACTTTTGTGTAGTATAAATATAGAATATGTATAAAATTGGCAAAAGGAGAGGTAGTGGTCCGAATATAACAAGAGTGTTTGCCCGAAATTATATAAAGGCTATATTGTCAAAAAACTGAGGATGTATATACTCGTAATATAAAATGTAATAAATAAATTTTGTCACTTTCCCAAAATCTAAAACAAATTATTGTCTAAAATAAGGTGCACATATAATATCGTATTAAATAACTTATACTCTTGCCTTTAAAGTATATTTTTTAACTTCAAGGTTGTATTCGGTATAAACCGTAAGACATTGTGGTAAAATGTATGAATCTCTATGTCATTGCAGTCGAAGAAACTCATGGGATATACATAGGTCTTCGTTTTAGCATTTCGGTACTTTGAAGGCTTCGGTGAATATGTATTAATAAAACCTTCATATAAAAGACCCTCCCGAATTTGTCACATAAAATTATTAAGCATTTCAGTAAAATAATAAACAATGCTTCTTGTGCAAAGCCAGTGTGGTGTAGGCTTCGTCCGACTCAATCTCCTTTATTTTGCTCCAGTTAACACAATTACACAGTACCTTCAACTATTTTCTTAAAATACATAGCGACACTTTAAAGATCCGCTGCGAGGTAAACTTTACAAACTTGAACTCATTCCCTATTTTCTGTCAATGACCAGCCACCGAAGAACATATATTGTTTTTATATTTTACAGAAAATTTTAATTCAATTGGTAAAACACATTAACTTAAACACTTTTATCACTCAAAAAATCATTGTCATTCATGCCCAAAAAGAAGAAATGAAGCGAGCCCCTTCATAAATTATTAGAGTTATTTGTGCACCGTCGGACCAAACTATTATTAGGAGAAAATTACATACATGTCATCTATATGAGTGAAATAACTAAACAATTGCTCATTCATTACATGAAATAGAAATACCTAAAATAGAAAAAAGCAAATGAAAATATTGTGAAAAATCAACAAGATAACATGAGGTCAAATCAAGAAGATCTGGAAGTATAACCGGCACCCACCGCCAAATCGGAGACTTCGCAAAGACAAAATCTTAGCATAGCAACTCTTTTTAATGATCGTATGAATGAATACTTGAACATATCATAAGTTCTCCGACATTTAATTTTAAACATTATTTATTCTTCCAGATTAAAGCCCTACAAATATGCGAACTATTCTCATTCCTCATAAGCTATGTGAATTACAGGGTTATGACACAACATTCTGTCGCTACCGTTGTCAAAAAAAATCTTTTGCATCAATTTAAGCGAATGTTCCTTTTCCGGTTTCATTCACACTACATCATAATTTTACAGATTAACAAAAAATCTACGCCAATATACACACATACAAACATTCGGATGTATATCATTCAATGTGTTGATGGCTTTCATGATTTGTAATGTAAAATATAAATTTCCATCCTTTTTTACATATTTTCCATTATAACATCAAGCTCCTAGACGTCCTTCAAGGCATTCATCTTCCGTTTTTTGTGAATGAACGCGAACTCCTAAAAATATGCAAAATTTTGTTTATATTAAAACGTTGAAACCGGCTGATGTCTGCATATTACATTGAATTTATTTTGTTTCTGCGTTCCAATTATTGTTTGTTTGTAGGATCTGAAACGTGTTAAAGTTTTGTCTATGATATGTCTATTTCTACCTATCCATGATGTTGACGTTTATGGCGAATAAGTAACCCTGGGACATGGTGGTTTTAAGAAGAATAATTAGAGTAGGCGACAGACTGGAATAATCTAAATAATTTATTGTCACAGCTTCTAATCACTTTTATTATACCCTCCACCATAGTATGGAGGGTATAATAATTTTGTTTTTCCGTTTGTAACTCATCGAAATAATCATTTCCGACCCTATAAAGTATATATATTCTTGATCAGCGTAAAATTCTAAGACGATCTAAGCATGTCCGTCTGTCTGTCCGTCTGTTGTAATCCCTCTAGCGTCTAAACGAGTTGAGATAGATGGCCAAAATTTTGCACAGTCTTTTGTCTGCAGGCAGGTCAAGTTCGAAGATGGGATATATTGGTCCACGTTTAGGCATAGCCCCCATATAAGGGTACCCACAATTTTGCGGTATTTTGGGGGGTTTGATCGCATTTTTCAACCGAATTCGCTGAAATTCGGTACTTTGAGTTCTTATTGGGTAGAAAATCTCTATACTAAAAATTAAAAATATATGTCAATTTTTTCGGGTAGCTCCTATATAAGGGTAACCCCCAATTTTCGGTATTTTAGGGTTCTTGAGCAAGGGTTTCAACCGAATTCGCTGAAATTTGCTACATTTGGTTCTTATTGGGTACCAAATGTCCCCACTAAAAATTATAAATATAGGTCCACTTTTTCTGGTAGCCCCCATATAAGGGTAATTTGAGTTCTTATTGGGTAGCAAATCTCTCCACAAACATTATAAATATAGGTCAATTTTTTCGGGTAGCCCCCATATAAGGGTACCCGCAATTTTCGATATTTTGAGGTTCTTGAGCGCGTTTTTCAACCGAATTCGCTGAAATTTGGTATTTTGTAGTCGTATTTATTATAATTTATTAATATTCACCCCTTTTTAGGGGTAGTCCCCATATAACCCCCTTTTTTATATTAAAATAGTTATCTGATTTGTTCCGTGTGTTGCGGTGGGGTAGTCATTACGGGGAATAGCCAATTTTTACCCTAGAAAGACTATTTAGCCATCTGTTACAAGCATTGCGCCTTCTAAAGATATTGTGATAAAAAAACTCAAATATAACGATAATGAAATATATCGGTAGACATTTAGGCATCTCCTCAATATAGTGATACCTCCTGAAGGAAAGAATTGAGATAAACAATTAAAATATTGGTTTAAAAATTGGTATATACCGGTCATTAATTAGGCATAGCCCTCATATAATGATATCCCCAAATATTCACTATTTCCTACACTATGTAATCAATATTGGTCCCCCTTTAGGCATATCCTTTGTAATCTAAATTACAGTAGTTTGATGATTTTATACTCTACCATGCTCTACCATCAGTCCACTTTTTGGATCAGTCCACTTTTTCGGAGTCCCCATATAACCCCCTTTTTTATATTAAAATAGTTATCTGATTTGTTCCGTGTGTTGCGTTTTTACGGGAATAGCCAATTTTTACGCTGAGACTATTTAGCCATCTGTTACAAGCATTGCGCCTTCTAAAGATATTGTGATAAAAAAAACTAACGCTTTTTCACTTGTTTTCATATTTTTCCGTTTCATAGAAATGTTTTTCTGAGAATTGGCTGTAATTTAGTAATTTGAGTTCTTATTGGGTAGCAAATCTCTCCACAAACATTATAAATATAGGTCAATTTTTTCGGGTAGCCCCCATATAAGGGTACCCGCAATTTTCGATATTTTGAGGTTCTTGAGCGCGTTTTTCAACCGAATTCGCTGAAATTTGGTATTTTGTAGTCGTATTTATTATAATTTATTAATATTCACCCCTTTTTAGGGGTAGTCCCCATATAACCCCCTTTTTTATATTAAAATAGTTATCTGATTTGTTCCGTGTGTTGCGGTGGGGTAGTCATTACGGGGAATAGCCAATTTTTACCCTAGAAAGACTATTTAGCCATCTGTTACAAGCATTGCGCCTTCTAAAGATATTGTGATAAAAAAACTCAAATATAACGATAATGAAATATATCGGTAGACATTTAGGCATCTCCTCAATATAGTGATACCTCCTGAAGGAAAGAATTGAGATAAACAATTAAAATATTGGGTTCAAAATTGGTATATACCGGTCATTAATTAGGCATAGCCCTCATATAATGATATCCCCAAATATTCACTATTTCCTACACTATGTAATCAATATTGGTCCCCCTTTAGGCATATCCTTTGTAATCTAAATTACAGTAGTTTGATGATTTTATACTCTACCATGCTCTACCATCAGTCCACTTTTTGGATCAGTCCACTTTTTCGGCCCGGCCGAACTTAACGCTTTTTCACTTGTTTTCATATTTTTCCGTTTCATAGAAATGTTTTTCTGAGAAATTCGACAAAAATTTAATATATACAAAATTGAAGAATATTCCAACAATAATGTGCAATCTTTATTGGAGTTAACACATTATTTAGTGCTGAACTTAGTAGACATCAGCCGGTTTCATAAAATTGTCATAGTCTTTCTACTTAAACCACATAAAATTAGTACATTCTAAAACTTATAAATTTACAATTTAAATCCATTGGCTCAATGGGTCATTTTCAATGGGTATATTTTATTATATACTAGCTGGACCTGTGGCACTTCGCAGCCACAGCTAAAGTTATCAACGTTAATTTTGAATGTCATATAATTGAAATTAGTTAGTAAGCTATCTTTTTCCAGCTGCAATATATACTAATTTTAATTTAAAAAATGTGTGAAGTGCCCATGTGTTCTTCTGCCTTCCTGATTGGTAACTGACCATTGTTGTATAGTAGTTATTGAATTTATCGCTGTTTCTGTAATGGTGGTAATTGTTGTTTTCTTGAAACAAAAACCCGTTTTTGTGACAAAAATTAAAAAATTATGATGTCAATAATTTTTAACAACATAGCATGAAAGTGAAGAGAAGGAGTTTAGCTGAATTACTGAACTGGTTGTTGTTGTCAGTACAAATAATGACACTTAATAGGAAAAGTAACTATTTTTCACATCTAAACATCGATCGCCTCCATCGGTTACCTCTTTCCAAAATGGAAATTTTCTTAAGAAAATTAAAGGTGTATCTGAATTTATCCTATCCCGACCGACTTTCAACGTGAATTCACTTCAACGATTTTTTTAATCCATGTAGCATTTTTTATACCCTTCACCGCACTCTAGTACAGGGTAATATGTGTTTGTGCATATGTTTGTAACAAGCAAAACGAATTGAGATAGACCCATGGTTCCCCTTGAGAATATGCATAGAATCACTTTCTGTCGATTTATGTATGTCCGTCTGTCCGTCCGTAAATGTATTATTGTGAGCAAAGTACAGGTCGCATTTATGATCCGATTTGGAAGAAATTAGGCACAGGTCTCTTATTTGACCCAAGGACGAATCCTTTTTATATTGGAGAAAATCGGTTCAGATTTACATATAGCTCCCATATAGCTCTCGTCAGATTTTATGTAAATAGTACACAACACTGCCAATATTTGTACGATGGAGACAAAATTTTGCACAGCTGAATTAGGTCCCGATTGATGTATGCGGTGGTTTGTTGGAATTAGTTCAGATTTAGATATAGCTCACATAAACTTTAAAGATCCGCTTGAACTCATATTTTTGATTTTTATATTTTACAGAAAAATTTAATTCAGTTGGTAAAAGACATTAACTTAAACACTATTATCACTCAAAAACTCATTGTCATTCATGCCCAAAAAGAAGAAATGGGTTATTTGTGCACCGTCGGACCAAAGTATTATTAGGAGAAAATTACATACATGTCATCTATATGAGTGAAATAACTAAACAATTGCTCATTCATTACATGAATAATCGTCCGATTTGACGTAAATGGAGCACCATACTGCCAATGTTTGTCCCGTGTAATGAAATTACTACAGGTTGACGTCCGTGAAGTTTTGTTGATATCGGTTCAGATTTAGATATATTCTTTGGTCCCATTTTATGTAAATGGTGCACCATAGATGATTGCGGTGGTTTGTTGGAATTAGTTCAGATTTAGATATAGCTCACATATGTAGTTTCGTTCGATTTGAGGTAAATGGAGCACCATACTGCCAATGTTTGTCCCGTGTAATGAAATTACTACAGGTTGACGTCCACGAAGTTTTGTTGATATCGGTTCAGATTTAGATATATTCTTTAGTCCCATTTTATGCAAATGGTGCACCATAGATCCTGTTCTATTTGTACAATATTTTGTTGTTGAAATCGGTTCAGATGTAGGTATAGCTGCCACATACAAATGGTGCAAATGGAGGGGTCTATGTCTGTTCAATTTACATGAAATATTGTATAGCGTATTGGATTGAAGCCGTTTCAGGTTTAGAAGTAGCTTCCATATATATTTTCATCCGATTTCACCAAATGTTGTACCATAATAACTAATCTATGTCCAATTATGACGAATTAGTACGCAACGTACCAAATCGAACCTAGTATAACGTGTATTGGATTTGGTGTTGGGATATATTTTGGATACTTTCAATTATATATAGCATCATACATATTTTGCTCGATTTCATAGAAATGATTGAAATTAAATTCATAAATTTCAGAATGGTATGTGATTGAGTTGTTTTAAATTAGTACAAATATATTTGTACTTCGCACAGTTAATTGCGTTCGATTCCATTACAATGGTTCCCCAAAGATGCTATGTCTATTCTATCTACACGTTATTGGAAATATACCGCAGTTTTTTTTTTAATTACGTGGCCACCACTGTATATATACATTTTTGAGATATAAAACTGGTATACATGTAGTGCTACCCTTTTATGTACCACATCTATTCATAAGTACAAAATTTATATTTAAACCAGTAAGGAAAGTAGTAGAGTCGGGCTGGGGTATATTCTACATATGTATCCCAACAGACGACGCGTTTTTGTTATATATCTATATCTGAACCGATTTCAGGGAAAATTGCCAGAGACTAATTTATATTACTTCAGTACGTTGTTTCATTCGGCCTTGCTATATATATTTTCACGCAGCTTAGCAACATCATTTTAGACTTAATTCAGTACTTCAGTAGTGTTGGCGGTTTATTTGTGATACCATTTGTATTTTGTTTTTATAAAAAACAACTATTTATTAGTGGGGAATGTATGGCATTGATTGCCGAGGGGAAAGGCAGGGAAGACTATAGTTTCGGATCACGCCACTGATCCTCATCAGTTCCCTTAGTTTTTTGTTGGGAAATTCTCCCCAGAAGCTATTGCTTCTATACAAAAAAACCTTTCAAACCCAAATGTCTCTTGTAACAAAGCGAAGTACTTAGCTGACCAACGTACCCTATACCAAAATTCGTGCAAATCGAAAGATATATAGGGTCTTTGGTACACCAATTACCTTAAATCGGATGAAAATATATATGGGAGCTATATCTAAATCTGAACCGATTGTCACGAAACTTTGCACACATCATTCTAGACTTAATTCAGTACGCTATACCAAAAGATTTCCAGGGACTTTAGTGGACTATTTACCTAAAATCGGGCGAAGCTATATATGGGAGCTAAATCTAAATTTGTACCGATTGCCACGAAACTTTGCACACATCATTTTAAACCTAATTCATTGCGCTGTGCCAAATTTCGTGCAAATCGAAATATATATAGGGACTTTTGTACACAACTTACCTTAAATCGGACGAAGATATATATGGGAGCTATATCTAAATCTGAACCGATTTTCACAAAACTTGGCATACATCATTCTAGACCTTATTCTTTACGCTGTGCCAAATTTCGTGCAAATCGAAAGATATATAGGGATTTTATTACACTATTTACCTTAAATCGGACGGAGATATATATGGGAGCTATATCTAAATCTGAACCGATTTTTCCCAATTTCAATAGGGTTCGTCCTTGGGCCAAACAAATGAGCTGTGCCAAATTTCATCCAATTCGGATCATAAATGCGACAATTTACAATTATTTATTATTATTTACAATTTAACATCTACAGACGGACGGACATGCATAAATCGACTCAGAAAGTGATTCTATGCATATTCTCAAAAGGAACCATGGGTCTATCTCGATTATTTTTGCCTGTTACAAACATATGCACAAAGACATAATACCCTGTACCACAGTGTGGTGAAGGCTATAAATAGTACTACAAAAATAGTACTATATCATTGGAGTTCTTAAAGTATCCGCTGTTAATAATTTCCAAGCTTTAAAATTTTTTTCTTGCAAAAATGTAAAAAGTTTAACTGGATACTTCTGCGAATATTTAAAAAAAAATCAATTCAGACACATAAAATCACAAACTTTTTTAATTGTCATATTCTTATTATCCTACGTACTTCCTATATGAAATTATTCTGTGTATTGTTGCTTTAATTCTTGATCAAAATAAATGACATTTTTTAAAGAATAACAAAATTGTTACGAAAAATTTTAAACACTGTACTGATAAAATTAGCGCACTTAAAAACATATGTAAGAATGTTATATTATCATACAAAATGTTATATGGAAAAAAGCTTACAAAATACAACCAATAGGACACAATATCACATTTTGTGAATAGCCTGATTAAGCCATACAGTACATTTATTTACTGTACTTCTTATTCAGTAGAACTCTCTCTGATATTTCTACCTTTATCATTTCCACCATCACATTCATACATACAAATTGCGAATTGGCTACCCCTAGAGAAGAGTTGTTTGTAGACTTGGTAAAGAGGTATATTCACCGTAATCTATATCTATGGTTCGTACATTTACTAACATTTTGCTATCAATTACCAATTTGCATCTAATAAAAGGGCCAATTTGTATGGGGGATACTGTTTCCCCTGCCCCTATCAAAAAATTAAATACCCTATGTTATTACAAATGTACAAATGTTACTACAAATGTAGATGCATCCTAACAGAAGGGCCATTAACATGAAATTGGATGAACTAAAATATGTGACCTTTATCTAAATGTGAACCGACTTTGATCAATCTATAAACATGCCATTCATACAATGGGAAAAAATTATTTAAATCGATTTAATGCAAATATCAATCGGGCACCTGTTTAAATTTGGAGCCCAATTAACACAAAGTCGGTCGGAAATATATATGGGCTGCATCTGTACTTCTACATGCAATTACGTCATTCTATTCTGAAAAACCATAAGGTGTTTACTTAAAATCGGATGAAAATAGATATGGAAGCTATATCCAAATATGAACCGATTTCAACGAAATTTGTCAAAAGTTAGGTTATACCATAGACAGCATTAAAAATACTTAATTTGAATTAATATTTACCTCTGACAGACGAGAGTTTCTGCATTTACGAAACATTTTTTTGCTACAAAACAAACGTTTATCTGCGTGTAGTATGAACATTTTTTACATTTGTTTCGATATTTTTCGGGATTACATCTATAGGAGATATATACATGACATAAAGGAGGAATAGTGACTATCATCTTAGCAAAACAGCTCCCAATTTAAAAAATGGTTGAAATTTGCCTTCATTTCATATTTTTATTTTCATAAATATAAATAAATTTGGCAAGAAACAATTAATTTTCGACAGCATTGCCATATTGAAATTGCCTAATTCAGTATAAATTCAGTTTGATTTTGTGCATTAACAGCACATAAAAATGAGGATAATGTACAAGTTAATTTGAATTAAGGCTGTTAATGCAAATTAAGGCTGTAGTCTGTCTAGGCTATTAGACTAATTTATTCCCCTTTTTTCCTAATGGACATATTTTGGT
Source organism: Musca vetustissima (assembly GCF_032173495.1). Classification (NCBI taxonomy): domain Eukaryota; kingdom Metazoa; phylum Arthropoda; class Insecta; order Diptera; family Muscidae; genus Musca; species Musca vetustissima. Next base: position 36,229 of record NW_026885619.1, read on the forward strand.
TCCTTGGATCCCACTGAAAAACGGACGAAACTAAATGGGAGCTATATCTAAATCTGGACGAATTCCAAAAAAACTTGACACACGTTTGGCTATACTATCTTAAGTACGTTGTGCAAAATTTTGTGTCAATCGGCCTAACTTTGAGTCTATGGTGCACCATTTATTTAAAATCGGAAGAAAATATATATGGGAGCTATATCTAAATTCGAACTGATTTCAGCAAAACTTAACACATGTTATGCTACACAAACTTTAGTACGTTGTGCCAAATTGTGTGGCCATCGATCTAACTTTGGGTCTAAAAATCGGACAATTTTCAGAAAACTTTTGGGATCTATATCTATATCTGAACCGATTTTAACGAATTTTTACACACATCATTCTAGACTCAATTCAGTAAATCAATTTCAGTAAGTCAATTTCATGCAAATCGGAAGATATATAGGAATGTTGGTAAACCGTTTACATTAAATCGGACGAAAATATGTATGGGTGCTATATCTAATTCTGATCCGATTTTCTCGAAACTTAACACACGTCATTCAAGACTCAATTTATTCATTCATACACTATGCAAAATTTCGTGCAAATCGAAAGGCATTTAGGGACTTTTGTGCACCATTTACATAAAATGGAACGAAACTATATGTGGGAGCTATATCTTAATCTGAACCGATTTTCAAAAGAAAAAAAAAACGCACGATCATTCTAGACTCAATTCAGTACGGTTTGTCAAATTTCGTGGAAACCGAAAGATATATAGGGACTTTGGTTAACCATTTACCTTAACCTAGTGCAAACATATGCACAAAGACATAATACCATCCACATCACAGTGTGGTGAATGGCATAAAAATAAACGTAAATATTATTTACATAATAATTTGACATCGAAATTATATACCCCGAGACTGGTGATATCCGTCTGTGCCAATATGCATTCCAAATATTTGTCTACGCAGCAGTTCTCAAACATTTGTTATATCATTGTACACAGTCTACAAAATTGTTGTCCTATACGTATTTCAAATACCATCCACATTATTGTTGTTGCTCATATTGCTTCCTGCGACATGCAATTGTTATCAATATTGCTGTCCAATTTTTTTTTTTAAGCATTTAAACGAATGTCAATTGTTTTTGTTTCTTTTTTTGTAAAATTTTGTGAAAAACAAAAATGATTACAACTGTTGCAACGTTTTAGGCCTTGTAGTAACAAAATTCCACACATGTCAAGTTCAGGTTTTCTTCAATCATGGAGAAACATAAACCAATTGTGAGTGAATTGGTATATAAACTACGTTTCCATTCATTCAGTATTTTTCATGATGTAATAATACACAGAGAAGACATCATACTAGAAATAATCAATATATGTCCACTTATAGGGAAGACCCCATATAACGTTACGTCACAAATTTCGGTATATTGGGGAGTTTGGACACGTTTTTCTACCAAATTAGCTGTACTTTTTGGATTTCAATTCTCACAGAGTTGAAAATATCCCTGCCAAGAATTATAATGGATGGCCCAAGTTTCGGGAAAGTCCTATATAAGGGTATCCCCATTATTCGCTATATGGGACTTTGGGCTAACCAGTTTTGATTCTAACTAGTTGTCAAATATTCCTACTAAAATGTTAACATATTTTTGTTAATTCATTTCGTTTTATCAATGCATTTTAAACGAAACTTGGAAAGCATTTTAAAGGCATATATGAAACCAATGTTCCTTTAGCGCCATGCGATAGTGTTAAATGATTATTACCCTTGACTGGAAAATTCAACAAACCTCAATACAGCTCAAGTATTCCAATAATTGCATGGCGTGTTTGAAGTTGCAAGAACAATAAATGGAATGACTATCAAACATCGCCACACAGACTACAGTCGCCACACAGACTACAAAATGCATACAGGAAAAAGACTCCAAGTCGCCCACCCACATTGTAGTACTATTTTCATGGTTAGGCAAACATTGATTTACTAAACGAGGAATAACCAATATTTTTTCTAGCTTTTTTATTTCCTTGGCACAAAAAAGTTTTTTGGCCGCAGTTTAGCTAAAATAAAAAATGCTTATTTCCAGCGAGAATCAGTAAAGAACTCAAAAGAAGAATATATAAAACCAAACCCAATTCTCTTAGGATTAAAAACATCTTTGCAGGAGAATTGTGCGCCTTTTGAAACTTTCTCGCAGAAAATTTGTTACCTAACATTTTTACATGGTTCCCATTCAAAGGACCCACTAAATTTCGGTACAATAATGTTTCTAGTCCACGTGTATCGACGTTTTGAAGGTTTCCGTCGGGAGGTAACCTAAAAAGGGGGGCTATATTCCCCCTTTTCAAGAATTTTGATAATTTTCGAATTCTGATTTCTTGAAATTCTTGCATTTTTGGTATATAGTGTTTTCGGCAATATTACTGATAAAATATCGAGGAATATTTTGGTATACAACTTTAACCCACAACTGTCTCATTGAAGGGGTCTTTTCGGTCCACTTTTCCACAAGTGATTGAAAACTCATTCAAAACGGGGTTAAAGGTGCTCAGAACATTATACAGAAATATTCGCAATAATCTTTTACTATAAATCTCAGAATAGACTAAGACTCAAAAAGTATAGATAAATACGCTATGCCAAATATCGTGCAAATGGGAGCTATATCTAAATCTGAACCGATTTCCCCAAATTTCAATAGAGTTCGTCCTTGGGCCAAATATATGAGCTGTGCCAAATTTCATCCAATTCAGATAATAAATGCGACCTGTACTTTGTGATTCTATGCGACTTAAAAAGTGATTCTATTCTCAAAAGGAACCATGTGTCTATCTTGTTTCCTTTTGCCTGTTACAAACATATGCACAAAGACGTTTTTATACCGAAATGGTTGTAATTTGGCATTTTGGATTCTAATATGATACGAAAGCTTTATAATAAAAATTATCATTATCGGTACAATTTTGGAGTAGCCATCATATAACGGTACCCCCAAATGTTCGTTATTTTGGGGTTATTGATTGTGTGTTTTCAACCGAAACTGCGAAATGCCACTTAATATCCGGTATAAAATTATAAAAAATATAATTTTAATAATAAAAAATTCTATGACATTTTAGCTTTTTCAGTTTGTCCGTTTGAAAATCCCACAGTTTCAATTACATCGGAGTTTTTTGTCAAGTGGGTATGGAACTTTCATTTCAGGTAACTGTTTGTGTACCTATGGTGTAGAGCATCCAAAGTTCGGTCCGATCGAAGTTAACGCATTTCTAGGGAAACGCAAATCACCCATTTTGCTGTTGAATGAAACCAATAGCAACGACCTATCGATAGGAATGTGACGCGAAAGATAAAATGTCAATAAACTTTAAAGTTAATCTTCGAAATCTATTTTTCTGCGAAGAAACTATAAGAAACAAACCAATGTGTTTAATTGACCAAGCCACGAATGGTACACAAACACACGCTTTCGTTCGTTGAGAGTTCAAAGATGCACCAACTGAAAGTGCCGGAATTTTGTTGATTTTCTTTTTAAATTCATTGATATTTCACTTACACTGATTTCACACAATTCATAATTTTCCTATTTCCTTCACATTCTTAGTAACAATATTCAATTATTCATACTTACAAATTAATTGTCTACAATATCTGCTAAAGCCTTTCAAATATTTGTCATTTTCAACATTTATGTTTGTCAATCGAATATTCTGTAAAATTCATCCATTCACCATTCATTTGAATAAAATTGCACTAGCTAGTCAATTCTTCATATATGACAAAACATTTATTCATTCCCACGCAGACACACACACACACAATTATAACAAAGATGACAACCGTTACGCTGAAATCTAACCAATAAATAAATTGACCACCATCACTCAAACGAACTGTCGACCGACTATCAATCGATTGAATATAGAAATCGATACTTTGACAGATGCTTTTTGTTTTGTTGTCACTCTGTAATATGACATAGTCAATTGCAGCACATTCGAAGACTTGTTCAATATTCTTCATAAAATGCTAACATTTGGAGCCATTCCAGTTTGGTGTTGCACTTGTGTTTGGTGGCAGAGAGAGAGAGAGAGGGTACATCGTTCAAATATGAATTTAGGTAAGGCCGTAGTTGGCTTTTGCAGAATAAACGTTTAAAAGAAGTTCTGAATGGTAATCATAATATACATATAATAACATACCAAGCACACACAGAAAATAAAATCATTGTAAAATCAATTAAAATCATGTTGATTCAACATTTTTTCCTAACGATTTTGCTTCATTATCGTTTCAAGCTGATTCAACATGATTTTACAGTAAAATTAAAATAACATTTTTTCTCTTAAAAAAACACGAAATCATGTTAATTTAACTGTGATGTTCTAGTTGAATCAATGCGATTTTCATTTAGAAATAACGTGAAACTCTTATTAAATTAACATTTTTAAAAGTTAAAATAACACAAATTCATGTTGAATCAATACAAATGTAATATTGAATTAACTATGAAATCATATTAAAATAACATGAAGACATGTTGAAATGATATGAAAACCCCATTGAAACAACTTGGAATTTCATGTTGAAATGTTATATATATTTTGGCTATTTATTTATTATTTTCTTTTTTAATTTTAAGTTCTTATAAAGTTAACAACTATTTGTTTCATATAGGGGAGACTGGGGCACCTTCGGCAAACGCGTCACAAAGTTTGAAATTTCTAGCTAATAAACTTTTTTAGATGCACGGATTTTTGTATTTATACCCTTCACCACACTGTGGTACAGGGTATTATGTCTTTGTGCATATGTTTGTAACAGGCAAAAGGAAACGAGATAGATAGATTTCGATATTTTGCTTTAAATTTATTTACATAATTTTTCCCATTGTAAAAAGCAACTCTATATCTGTCCAAAATTTAGTATATGTTGCGGAATGAAATTTTTTAATTTAAAGTTAAAGGTCCTTTAAAAATGCGACGTCTGTTAGGACTCCATCTGTTGAATATACCCAAAGTGGTGAAGGGTATCATATAGTCGGCCCCGTCCGACTATTCTACTTTCCTTACTGGATTTACAGATGTTTTTGTAATATTTCCATTCCATTTCGTAAGTATTTCGTGTATAAAACTTTTCAAATTTTAAGACAATATTATTAAAAGTGGTACGATGTGTATTATTATAGAAATATTTAAAAATATAATGTTTTTATCAGACTGATAGAAAAAAATGAAGAAATTTATAAAAAGTACATTCGGGGTAGATTCGGCATTTTAAATTGGGGCACATTCGGCCGTATACAGGTAGTGCAATATTATTTCCTTAAAGTGTTTTTAAAAATAATCCTTTAATATGGTTCAAAATTACATATATAAGACTAAACGTGCTTGTATTGACGAAAATGCGATAGAAAAAACCTATTCCTGATGGTGTGTGCGACCTTGAGATTTCAACGTCCGCTGCTAGAAAATAAAGCCCTAAAATTCAAACATTGTGTCGCGTAATAAAACCAAATAGAGCCTTCGGAGGATCTGAATTCCAACCAGACTGATAGCGATGATAATTACCAGGCTATGACTATGGTGCCGAATGTGCCCCATCAAATGCCGAAGCTACCCCGGGATGGGGCACATTCGGCGAATTTGACTTTTCTTACAAAACTGTAAAAATTTGTAACTAAAACTAATTTTTCATATCCTTTTGGTACTAGTTTTTATAATTAAGTGTTAGAGGACAATAATCAGCCATAAAGTTTTTATATATGTTGAATAAGTACTGAGATATAGAGCTCTAGACAAAAAGTGGCGAAGGTGCCCCAGTCTCCCCTATATATTACCCTCATTAATATGAAATAGATGTTGAGGAGGGCTTCTACGTTCATGGAGTTCTTTAACTTGTCTACAACGTACGATTGGAAATGTTCATAATGGCCAATCGCTAAGGAATTCATAATTGCTACCACATGACTTCAGTTCGCTTTGCCTTAATGAAAATGTCATTTGCCATTTGTCTTTAACTTCGTCCCAGTTAGAGAAATCCCTTTGCAAAAAATAGTGTATATTACAAAAAAGAAAAACTATGATTTAAAAGTTTACCTTAGACAGTTTAGAATGAGCAATTGATGTTGATAAAGATAAAGCCGGCGATGATGTTGTACTAACATTAGATTGATTTTATGACCAATAGACTTCTTTATTGGCAATCGTTTGGGACACGGTTCGTCATCAATGTTATACTGTAGAAAATACGAACAAAATATTTGCAAATAATAGCATGAAAACATGATTTAAAATTACTTTCCTTACTTACATTCTTCTCCAACAGAACAACTTTTCCCGAAAAGAAGCACAAATGCCTATTGGTGGAATAGCTCCCTTTATGTCCTCCTTTTTTCCCCAAGAAGGATGTCATGTCATGTGTCCTCCTTTTCCTTTATGTCCTGTTTATTAAATTCACTTAATATTTGTATCACTTCACTTTTCCACGCGGTTTACGCTCTAATAAATGCTATACGAATGGAATTTTGGTTATATACACTAAAATAGCTGCACTTCTTCTTCTTAACAATCAGCAACTTTAATTCAATATTATTCCAAGTAGCATTTACATTTCACAATATCAATTCAACATGATTGAAATGTTTTTTCAATATGAGTCAATGTTAATTAGTTTTTAAAACATTATCATTTAATTTCAACATTAATTACTATTGATTTTACTATTTTCTTAATGTTAATTTCACAATGGTAAACGTTATTTTAACTAGTCACAATGATAATTCAACATGATTGAAATATTGATTCAAAATGAGTCAATGTTATTTAATTTTTAAAATAGAAGAATGTCATTTCAACATTAATAACTATTAATTTTACTATTGTCACAATATTAATTTAACATGAAAAATTGTTATTTTTATTATAAAAATCCATCTATTGAAATTCAACATTGTCTACTGTTATTTTAGCTATGAAAAATGTTAAAATAAATATGGGCAATTTTATTTTAATGTGAAAATATTAAAATCAACAATGTTTAATATTGAATTAACATGTCTTACTGTTGATTTTATATGAAACAACGTAAAAATAACATTTTTCTAAAAAAACATTACATCGATGTAAAATCAACATTTTGCAATGTTGATTTTATATTCGGGTTTTTTTTCTGTGTGTATCACCAGGAGATTTTTGCAACCCTTAATACTAAACATTGTACTTTTATAAAAAAATATCCTCAGCGTTGTTTAACATATATATTCGGGGAATTCTTAATGACTTCATACCTGCATTGTTTTATATTTCAGTTATGCGACCAGACCTCATAGAATGTGTCTGTTATAACGTGTACTAAACCCATTCAGCAAACTGAAAGCTAACTGGCCAACAAGCTTGAGAGTCCCTAAACTAATGTTAACTTCAATACATAAACTAGCCCAAAACCAAGCAAAAAGTGTTCCTATTTGAATTTTTTATGCCATCAATCCAGAAAAAAAAACTTAATTTATTAAGGAAGCCAACAAACTGTGCTTTTTAGCTAATTGCTGTGAAAAAAATTGTGTAAATATGATGTCGAATACAAAAAAATTATATTAAGGAGATTTTAATTAATATAAAATAAATATTCTTCACAACCCTTTCTCTCTTTGCCATATTCCTTAGTTTGTTCTTAGAATATTTCGACCTTCACGTTTGGATAGAAATTGGGTAAAGATCATTGCTTGGAAACAATATTTTTGTAAAAAAAACACAAAGCAGAAGCACGTTAATTAGAATATGAAATGAAGCTTTTATATTTGTGGATATCATAGTGTATGTTCATCTGGATAAGATTTTTTCCAAAGTAATTTGGTGTGTTGCTAACATAACTACTAATTATTAAAAAAAATGCACGCCAAACTTTAAATTTATATTTTAATGACAAAAAGGGATTAAACATTCCAACCCAAACATAAACCTGATTCAATAAGCTCACTCTCTTAGAAGTCACATTCGCTAAGTTCGGATGCAGAAGGGACTTTTCGCTACTTTGCTTACTTGTTACTCTTGAAAATATGCATGGAATCACTTTCAAAGTTAATTTATGTATTCGGTAATCCGTCTGTCTGTTGATGTCAAATTGTAAACAAAGTACATTTTTAATCCAAATGAAATGCAATTTGACCTAGCCCATATAGGGCCAACGACAAACCCTATTAGTTCAGATTTCACTTTGGTTCAGATTTAGATATAGGCTTGACAATGAATACGATCTGGAATTCATTCTACTAGGTATTAATTTAATATAAATTGGCGATTTTTTTCGCACTATTCTAGATTAAACTGTTGTAAGTAGATATTGAGTGATATAAACATCTAATTAATGCCATAATCATTTTGGATTTTCTTGTTTTTATACTCTTCACCACCCTGTGGTACAGGGTATTATGTTTTTGTGCATATGTTTGTAACAGGCAAAAGAAAACGAGATAGACACATGGTTCTTTTTGAGAATATGCTTAGAAACACTTTCTGAGTCGATGTATGCATGATCGTCCGTCCGTCTGCAGTTCAGATCACATTTATGATCCGATTTAGATGAAATTTTGGCCATGTTACTTATTTAGCCCAAGGACTAACCCTATTGAAATTTAAGAAAATCGGTTCAGATTTAGATATAGCTTCCGTACATAGTTTCGTCCGATTTTATGTTAATGGTGCACCAAAGTCCCTATATAACTTTTGATTTGCACGAAATTTTGCATAGTGAACTGAATTGAGTCTTGAATGACTTGTGTTAAGTATCGTAAAAATCTGTTAATCTTTAGATTTAGTATCCATATATATTTTCTTCCAATTTCATGTAAATGGTGCACCAAAGTCCCTATCTGAAATTTTTCCCATTGTACGCAAAGGACTCTAAATCTGCCCGAATTAAATGAAATTTAGCATAGGTTGCAGAAAGGTGTATGTATGGATTGATGTTATCCGGTTATCTTAAAGATAAATATCACATATTTAAATTCGTTCAATTTCACGTCAATGTTCTTTCGAGAAAACATTGACATGAACTTGTTGGGATACATATATAAAATATACCCAAGGTGGTAAAGTGTATCATTTTGCCGGCCCAGCCCGACCTTACTAATTTCCTAACTGGTTTTATCTATATATGTACCTTCGTTAGCGAATGTAGGATATATTTAAACATGTATTAACATATTATTTTATTTTCACAGAACTGAATATGTCAGACAAAAACAATCCACAAATAAATATCGACAATAAATTAAATTTGAGTACCATTTAGTACAAAATCCAAAGTTTCCATTTAGCACACATTATTTCCATAAATACCCTCCTCAACCATTTAACAAAACTTCCTTCATACCCCGATCCTACTCCCCCACAATGATTCCAAATTCAGGATTCCAACTCTATTGGTACACCCACAATTCGAATTGTACCAAATTTAGTACACAGTAGAATGCATTTCCAAAACCTCTTACTTACCCCAAACCTACACAGTGATCCTAAATCCAAGTTTTAGGATTCAAACTATATCGGTTCACCAACAATTCAAATTGTACCAAATTTAGTACACAGTAGTATCAATTTCTAAAACTTCCTAGCCAGCCTCATATGTCACATTTGGACCAAGAGTGACCCTCACCCAAAATTTCAATATTCTAGCATCAGCCGTTTTGTCTGGGCATTGATGAATCGTTAAATCAGTCAGTCAATCACTTTACTCTTTTATTAGTATATAGATAACGTATTTTAAGTTTTATTAAATCGGTTCAGATTCAGATATTGATCCATACCTCTAATTTTGACCACATTCACAATGTAATAAAATACATCTCCTATATTTATTTTTTTATAATACATTTTGTTAAATTTGGATTTCAATTGTAGTCGTCAAAATTCCTCTTTGTATGTTATAATATTTAAGCTTCTATGGAACATTTTACTTCCCTTCATTAGGATCATGTTTGTGTATTCTAATGAATTTATACAAAACACAGACAGAACAAATAAATTCGAATGAAATTTTAGTTTTCTTTCATAAGAATACCAAAATACACGAAGTAAAATGTCTGTTGAAATAAAAGTAAATGTGCTTCATGTTTTTATTAGAGTCATACATGCATTCCTTCCTTGCTACAGCTGGTGTTTTAAATACTACAACCAAACACAAATGTAATCCTTCCCAAGGAGAAAATTAAATTGCCATACTATATTTCATTTCCCATGCCCTTGGAAATATTTTCACAATGACCCAGGTTGGCATACTAAATGGCGTGTAATTTGTTTTACATTAGATAATTTATGGAATGTTTCTGTTTCTACATTTTCTTGTTGTATATTTCATAATTGCAAAGTATAAATGTTAGCTGATTTGGTTTACTATACACAAATGAATACATTTTGGCATACCGCCCGTTGTGATTCATTAAATACTCATACTGTTTAAATCCGACACGGTTCGCTTAAAACCAATACTAATGCTATTACTTCCATTATCTCTATCTCTATATATATAACCAGTAAGGAAAGTAGTAAAGTCGGACGGGGCCGACTATATGATACCCTTCACCACTATGGGTATATTAAACAGGACTATTAACATGAAATTGGATGAAATAAAATATGTGATATTCATCTATATGTGAATCTACCTAGATCTATCCATAAAGTATGTAAATCGACTTCAAACAAATATAAATAGGTCATCCGTTGGGCTATGTCTGTACTTCTAGAAAACGCCACTATATAATTTTATGCTCAATTTTGTACGATGTGCAAACTTTGATGTCAATCTGACTAACAGGAGGAGTTTGATGCCCAATTTACTTGAAATCGGGCGAAAATATATATGGTGCGTCAATTACTTAAAATCAATAAAAGGGGCTATATCTATCTAAATCTGAACCGATTTTCATGAAACTTGGCAGACATCATTCTAGACCTAAATGATTAGGCTGTACCAAATTTCGTGCCAATCGAAAGATATATAGGGACTTTGGGGCACCATTTACATGAAATCGAACGAAACGAAATATGAGAGATATATCTAAATCAAGACCGATTTTCATGAAATTTAGCAGACATCATTCTAGGCTCAATTCACTACGTTATGCCAAATTTCGTGCAAATCGAAAGATATATAGGGACTTTGGGGCACCATTTACATGAAATCGGACGAAACTGTATATGGGAGCTATATCTAAATCTGGACCGATTTTCTCGAAACTTGGCAGACATCACTCTAGGCTTAATTTAGTACGTTATGCCAAATTTCGTGCAAATCAAAAGATATATAGGAACTTTGGGGCACCATTTACATGAAATCGGACGAAAATATATATTGGAGCTATATCTAAATCTGGACCGATTATAACGAAACTTGGCAGACATCATTCTAGACCTAAATGATTAGGCTGTACCAAATTTCGTGCAAATCGAAAGATATTTTGGGACCGTTTACATTAAATCGGTTAAATATATATATGGGAGCTATATCTAAATCTGAACCGATTTTTCCCAATTTCAATAGGGTTCGTCCTTGGGCCGAATAAGTGACCTATGCCAAATTTTATCCAATTCGGATCATAAATGCGACCTGTACTTTGTTTACAACTTAACATGGACAGACAGACGGACGGACATGCATAAATCGACTTAGAAAGTGATTCTATGTATATTCTGAAAAGGAACCATGGGTCTATCTCGATTATTTTTGCCTGTTACAAACATATGCACAAAGACATAATACCCTGTACCACAGTGTGGTGAAGGGTATAAAAATTACATGCAAGTTCGTGATCGCTAAACTCAAAAACTACTGCACCAATTTGGACCAAATTGTATGTACATGTTCTATGGTGCGTGAGGAGTGTTTCTGTGTAGTTTGAAGTTCATCCGACAGATGGCGCAATATTTAATTTTTTGTGGTTTTTCACCATAATTCACGAACTACTGCACCGATTTTGATCAAACTTTTCTTATCATAGTCTTGAAATATTCCTGGAGCTCAAGGGATGGTTTAAAAGGCGAGAAAAAGTCGCGAACCGCGAAAAATTTGCACAATATATTATGAAGCCTATTTACATTTCCGCGAATTTAGTTTCGAGCCATTTTGATTGCACCATGTCGTTGTTTTATTTGGAGATATTTTGGTCAAAAATTGGTAGCGTATCATTCCTTTAAGACTTCATTTGTCAATTATTGAAAATGTTCAAAATATTTTTTTTTAATTGGATTGCCATTATACGAATATTGAAAGTATTATTTTTGTGGAAATACAAAAATATAATTGAGAAATATGTCATGGAATGCACACTCGATCATTGTATAGCAGGGACCGTAACGGTTATAAGTTATATCAAATCAGGTAAAAAATAACTGTTATTATGTGACCTAAATAAAAAAAAAAAAATTCCGTCAAAAATAACAGTCTTTTTTGGATTTTTATTTTTTCCGTCAAAAATAAAAGTCTTTTTGGGATTTTTATTTTTTCCGTCAGAAAATAAAACTCTTTTTGGGATTTTAATTTTTTCCGTCAGGAAATAAAACTCTTTTTACGTAAATAAACATATAGAGTTTGGTACCAGTTATATAACCTTTGACCTAATAGTCAGGGAAATGATTATTTAATTAGTATTCATGATTTGGTACACTAGACTATTTTTTAAAAATTTATAACAAATATTTTTTACCTTTGATCTTGATTATTTATGTCTACACTTATTGTAATAAGGACAGAGATTTATAAATTGTAATTTTATAACTGATTACAAGTTGTATAAACTTCTTTACGTAAAAAGAGTTTTATTTCCTGACGGAAAAAATAAAAATCCCAAAACGAGTTTTATTTTCTGGCGGAAAAAATAAAAATCCCAAAAAGACTTTTATTTTTGACGGAAAAAATAAAAATCTCAAAAAAAAAAACTGTTATTTTTAACGGAAAAAATAACAGTCCCAAAAAGACTTTTATTTTTGACGGAAAAAAAATCATTTTTAACAGTTAAAAATCAACGTTTATTTTTTCCGTTAAAAAATAATCCTTAACATGGAAACAGAGAGTATTTTCTCAAGATCACTCAATATCCTTAATGGGCTCCTAAATACGAATCTATTGGTATATAACACTATTGGTGTCCCATGTCTCTAACATGAAGATTTTTTTGTTCGCATTTTAAAAAATAACTGTTATTTTCGGTCCCTGTGGTATAGAATGCATATACATATTGGGACAAATGAAATTTAGAAGACATTCTGAATGGAGTTTATATCCATTCATAGAATTTTGATTCTAAGATCCATGCTCTAGATTTTTTTGTTTGAATATACATAATAAAAATAGTTCAATAGGAACATGTTATTCCTTAAAGTTCCTAAAATCTTGCTATGCCACGTATATCAAATCAGGTGGTACCATTATATCGTGGTTAAATGCCTAATCGGTAGTTAATATGTAGTTAATATGTTTGAAGTTATAAACACAAAAACTCGCATATATCCGATACCATCGGTAAACCAGCAAATGCATAATAGGCATAATATCTAATGTGAAGGATATACCAAAACCTTCGTCAAAAACATATATTATAACATAGAGTCTCACGATGTTACCAATTCGTTTTACGAATACCTCAATATATCAACCAGTAAGGAAAGTAGTAAAGTCGGGCTGGGCCGACTATATGATACCCTTCACCACTTTGGGTATATTCTACATATGTATCCAGCTTAGCAACATCATTTTAGACTTAATTCGGGATACCATTTGTATTTTGTTTTTATAAAAAAGAACTATTTATTAGTGAGGAATGTATGGCATTGATTGCCGAGGGGTAAGGCAGGGAAGGCTATAGTTTCGGATCACGCCACTGATCCTCATAAGTTCCCTTAGTTTTCTGTTGGGATATTCTCCCCAGAAGCTATTGCTTCTATACAAACAACCTTTCATACCCAAATGACTCTTGTAACAAAGCGAAGTACTTAGCTGACGAACGTACCCTATACCAAAATTCGTGCAAATCGAAAGGTATATAGGGACTTTGGTGCACCAATTACATAAAATCGGACGAAAATATATATGGGAGCTATATCTAAATCTGAACCGATTTTCACGAAACTTTGCAACATCATTCTAGACTTAATTCAGTACGCTATGCCAAAATTCGTGCAAATGAAAAGATTTCCAGGGACTTTGGTGCACCAATTACCTACAATCGGGCGAAAATATATATGGGAGCTATATCTAAATTTGTACCGATTTTCATGAAACTTAGCACAAATTATTACAGTTTCAAATGTCAGTACACTATGCCCAATTTCGTGCAAATCGAAAGATATATAGGGTCTTTGGTACACCAATTACCTTAAATCGGATGAAAATATATATGAGAGCTATATCTAAATCTAGACCGATTGTCACGAAACTTTGCACACATCATTCTAGACTTAATTCAGTACGCTATACCAAAAGATTTCCAGGGACTTTAGTGGCCTATTTACCTAAAATCGGGCGAAGCTATATATGGGAGCTAAATCTAAATTTGTACTGATTGCCACGAAACTTTGCGCACATCATTCTAAACTTAATTTAGTACGCTATGCCAAATTTCGTGCAAATCGAAAGATATATAGGGACTTTTGTACACAATTTACCTTAAATCGGACGAAAATATATATGGAAGCTATATCTAAATCTGAAACCGATTTTCACGATTACGCTGTGCCAAACGATTTTCACGAAAGCATACATCATTCTAGACCTTATTCATTACGCTGTGCCAAATTTCGTGCAAATCGAAAGATATATAGGGGCTTTGGTACACAATTTACCTTAAATCGGACGAAGATATATATGGGAGCTATATCTAAATCTGAACCGATTTTCACGAAACTTGGCAGACATCATTCTAGACCTTATTCATTACGCTGTGCCAAATTTCGTGCAAATCGAAGATATATATGGGAGCTATATCTAAATCTGAACCGATTTTCACGAAACTTGGCATACATCATTCTAGACCTTATTCATTACGCTGTGCTAAATTTCGTGCAAATCGAAAGATATATAGGGGCTTTGGTACATAATTTACCTTAAATCGGACGAAGATATATATGGGAGCTATATCTAAATCTGAACCGATTTTTATGAAATTTTACACACATCATTCTAGACCTAATTCATTACGCTGTGCCAATTTTCGTGCAAATCGAATGGTATTTAGGGACTTTGGTACACCATTTACCTTAAATCGGACGAAGATATATATGGGAGCTATATCTAAATCTGAACCGATTTTCACGAAACTTGGCATACATCAGTCTAGACCTTATTCATTACGCTGTGCCAAATTTCGTGCAAATCGAAAGATATATGGGGACTTTGGTACACAATTTACCTTAAATCGGACGTAGATATATATGGGAGCTATATCTAAATCTGAACCGATTTTTATGAAATTTTACACACATCATTCTAGACCTAATTCATTACGCTGTGCCAATTTTCGTGCAAATCGAATGGTATATAGGGACTTTGGTACACCATTTACCTTAAATCGGACGAATATATATATGGGAGCTATATCTAAATCTGAACCGATTTTCACGAAACTTGGCATACATCAGTCTAGACCTTATTCATTACGCTGTGCCAAATTTCGTGCAAATCGAAAGATATATAGGGACTTTGGTACACAATTTACCTTAAATCGGACGAAAATATATATGGGAGCTATATCTAAATCTGAACCGATTTTTATGAAATTTTACACACATCATTCTAGACCTAATTCATTACGCTGTGCCAATTTTCGTGCAAATCGAAAGATATATAGCGACCGTTTACATTAAATCGGACGAAAATATATATGGGAGCTATATCTAAATCTGAACCGATTTTTCCCAATTTAAATAGGGTTCGTCCTTGGGCCAAACAAATGAGCTGTGCCAAATTTCATCCAATTCGGATCATAAATGCGACCTGTACTTTGTTTACAATTTTACATCTACAGACGGACAGACGGACGGACGGACATGCATCGACTCAGAAAGTGATTCTATGCATATTCTCAAAAGGAACCATGGGTCTATCTCGATTATTTTTGCCTGTTACAAACATATGCACAAAGACATAATACCCTGTACCACAGTGTGGTGAATGGTATAATTACCGATATATAAAATGAGGACATCTAATAACAAGTGAAAACGTCGTTATGTTCGACCGGGCCAAACTTTTATACCAGTAGTCGTTCGGGACTGAGGGTACCACTATGGGGAAGCTATCCTAAAAAAGTAAACCAATATCGATAACTTTTGGTAAGGAGATTTGTTGTCCAATGAGAACCCAAAGTATCTAATCAATTGGTTCAAAATGTGCCTAAAATCCTAAAAACTAATGGTTGTACCGTTATATGGGGAATATGTTAAAAAGTGAACCAATATTCATAATTTTTGGTAGAAAGATTTGCTAGTGGGCCGATGCCGTCCTTTTTGGTAGGGAGATTCACTATACAATGAAAACTCCAAATACTAAATTACAGACACAATACTTGAGTCAATATTAATAATTTTAAGTAAGTAGGTTCGGTATACATTGAAACCCCCAATTACCAAATTATAAAAAAATCGGTTGAAACCCGTGTCCACCATCCCCCGATATATACTATTTTTATTAACAAACATCCAATCAAATCTCTATCTTAAATATTGTGATCACTATCGTGATTTCGACATAGATTTTTATTCTTATCAATAATATATACATATACTTTCTGGGGCCCCCAGTGTTGCAAAGGGAATGACAAATTTAATATACGTTTTACCTTATGGAGAAAGCTATAAAAAGTTTACATAGCATTGGGCTACCGTTATGTGGAAGTCGTATAAACATTTTGGAAATAATCTACTTAAATCCGAATACTGAATGACAATTCCGGCTCTTGATATCTAAATTATTACAAAAATTATATCCACGGAAATTTTAGAAGAGAAAACAACGTTTGCCATTTCGACAATTCCACCGCTTATAATTCAAGAACAAAAATTGTAAAATATCCTCGCACATTTTTCAATTATAAGATAATTTATTTTCTATAGCAACAACACTCGGTCATAAACATCAAAAAGTATATACTCGGAACTGTAATGTTACTCTATGTCAATGTAGATGTGTTTTAGACCCAACCCAACTGAAACTTGATATTCTTTAGTTTCTGATGTAACGATCAATATTGGTATATTGGAGACAAATATAAAATGTTTATCCATACCAAAAATGTTCATGGATATTTCATACACAAAAAAATTGTTTATGCAAGTATGAATAGAAATTAAAAAAAAAAAACAGATCTAAAATATCGAAAATTATTCCTTAACAATATTGCTAAGGCAAGACAACGTTTGCCGGGCCCGCTAGTATCTATATAAGAATGAATTGCTGTTCGTTAGTCTCGCTAAAACACGATAACGGCTGAACGGATTTTTCTTATCTTAGTCTTGAAATGTTCGTGGAGCTCCAGGGAAGGTTTAAAAGGTGAGAAAAAATCGAAAACCGCGAAAAATTTGCAAAACAATATTATGAAGCATATTTGAATTTCCACGAATTTAGTATCGAGCTATTTTGATTGCACCACGTAAAAGATGTTATTTTGAGATATTTTGGGATAAAAATGCTGGTGGGTCGTTCCTCAAGCCTTCATTTGTCAATTATTGAAAATTTTTAAAATATTTTTGAATTTGATTGACAGTGTATTGAAATTATTTTATGCGAGAATACAAACAAATAATTGAGAAGTATATTAGATTTTGTCCATAAATTGCCCGTAAATTTTGGGACAACCGCAGGGTTGAAAATCAGAAGACATTCTGAATAGAGTTATGATTCTAAGACCACGTTGTTCTCTACAGTACCTAAAATCTTGCTATGTCGCGGGAAATATCAAATCAGGTGGTACCCTTATATTGTGGTTATATGCCTAATCGTTGGTCGATATCTTTGAGCTTATAAACACAACACCTCGCATATATTCGATATATACGAGAATATTTTCTTTGCAAAATTATCTCATTATCCTCAACAGCAATATTAAAACATCAAAACCATTTATTACACAAATGCCTCAATATATCAAGTACCGATTTATTAAATTCGGACATCTAATAACAAGCAAAATCGTCGATAAGATCGAAATTTGTATACTTTTTAACGTAGATTCCTTTAATTGATCGGGACATTTACATGGGGAATATGTTACAGAATTATGTGCTCTGGAAAAATAATTTTTAAAATAATAGAGTCAGGTTGGACAACGGTGGTTAAAACATCAACATAACGAAAATTAAGCGAGAAATATGTATGACGTCCTTTTAAAACGTTAAGCAATAGTGCATACCTTCTGGGAAGAAATCTTTTAATCACAGCAATCCAACTCTATACGAAAGTCAAAATCTTTATAATTCCGATAATGGTATTATACTGAATTGGAACTAAATATAACATTTTCCGTAAAAATGTGTTTTACCCTCCAATTTCCCGGAATGACATAAAACAGCTACTACATATATGCAGCTATGTATTTATATATATATATTGTTACGTTCTTGGATTTTACCTAATCCGGTGTAGACGTTGTTTTATTTCCCAATACTGTTCGTACTAAATAAAACGCGGGTTCTTTCTGATTACGAATATTACAATGATTTTATTGACACAACTTTACTTTTTACTTTACTTGACAGTTTCAATTCGCGATCTGATTCACAACTGACTAACTGCCTTCCCATTTCCCCTATTTATATGAGCCTTGCCTGTCGCTACAGAAGTTTCTAGACGATCTGGTAACACATAGACCACGAACAATCTACCACTGCAACAAACACATACAAACTTACATTGAGTGAACAATAACAACAACACATATACAGGCGAGGGAGTAACAAAGAAAGCGGAATTAAGCGATCATCAATGATGACGTTTAACAAGAATTGTACGTCAATAACAAAATAGAAAATGAAAGAGGATATGGAAGGATGTAGAAAAATCTATGCAGTAGTTGTTGTTGTGAAGTTATTCGAATAAACTGCGTAGTAGAAATTTTCGTTACAATTCAAATTCTTAAATTAACGGAATTCATATAAATGAACTTAAATCTAAAGATATATTCGTAACAATATTATTTTTTGATAGGAAGGTTTAACACCACATGAGAAAATGCCGAACAATGGACAATACCATTATATGGGGGCTAACCGGAAACTTGGACCAATGTTCATAATTTTTGGTAAAGAGGTTTTGATCATCCAAAATAAAAATGACAGCCACTGGACCAAACTCCCCAAAATACCGAATATAGTGGGTACCGTTGACCAATATTGATAATTTTTAGTAGGATTCATTCTACCAAATAAAACAGACAAATTGCAGCTGATTAGATTTAACAAGTGAAAAAGTGTTATGTTCGGCCGGGCCGAACTTTGGATACCCTCCACCGTAGATATACTGATAGGTACTAGAAATGAAAATATAGGGAACATACCAAAAAGTGGACCTATACCGACATTTCTAAAAAGGGATTATGTAAACCATACTACAAATTTAATAAATGTTTAATGGATAATTATACCCTTAACCATATAGCTAATGACGGTATATACAATTTAACACGGTGAAAATGTGCCTCATCGAAATATTGGTTCTAGACCCCATGTTTCTTTGGACCAAATCCATTTCAGAATTTAGATTTTATTAAAACTTTGCCCATCTTTTTATTTCTTCCAAACATAGTTCAAATTCCAAGATGGGGAAAATCGGTCGACACGCTCAAGAACCTCAAAATACCGAAAATTGGGGGTGCCCTTATATGGAGGCTACCAGAAAAAGTGGGCCGATACTTATACTTTTTAGTAGAGATATTTGGTACCCAATAGGAACCCAATGTACCAAATATCAACGAGTTCGGTTGAAAAACACGCTCAATAACCTCAAAATAGCGAAAATTGGGGGGTACCCTTATATGGGAGCTATGCATAAACGTGGACCGATATATAGCATTTCCAGATTAAATGAAACCTTTTACAAATTAAATGAATTCTTTTCCAAATTAAATGAAACCTTTTCCAAATTAAATGAAACCTTTTCCAAATTAAATGAAACATTTTCCAAATTAAATGAAACCTTTTCCAATTAAAATGAAACCTTTTACAAATAGAATGAAACTTTTTACAAATGGAATGAAACCTTTTACAAATAGAATGAAACTTTTTCCAAATTAAATGAAACCTACATTCTTACCAAGGAAATATAATATTTGCAGTAATTTTAAACCAATGTTTGAAAATTAAACCAAAGAATATTAACAAATATAGTTGTATGGATATGTAATAAACATAAATATTCTTTAATTCGGTGTGATTTCATTTAATATCTTTACTACATAAAACTAAATAAATAGTAATACAAACTGGGGTATTTCTTGACATTTTAATAAATAAATATTTTAGAACAAGAATTGAATACCCGGTCCTAAATGCGAAATACATATTTGACTTAATAAATTGTTGATTATAAGGTAACTGCTTATCTTAATGAAGGGATTCCCGACTTTCAGCTTGTGGGAATTAGAAACGATTGTGTGATGTACAACTCCCGCGTTGTTTATTGCTGCAATTATAGTGACATTACGACCTCTGACCGTAGGCAACACAATGTGTGCTCTTTTTCCTTGTCTTGAACGGGCTTGGGTTCTTCGTATTAATTTTTCTACTATTAATATTAATTTTTCTCCTTGTTGGGGTATCCATTTTGTAAAGTCTTGAGCATATTTTTGTTTCAAGCCTAATGTTCTGGAGTCATTCATTCGTTCTATTTCAATAGAGGCCATCATAAACGTAATTTTTAATTTCCGTAATCCTTATTCTATGCAGCTTGTGGAAATATTTATATCATTTTCTCTCAACAGTTTAGTTTTTATGGCTTTAAGGGTAATTCCAGGTTGACTTTCTATATAGAACTCGATCAGACTTAAAACTTGTGGTGTCAACAACTTAGTTCTATTTCCTCCACGCTTATTTTCCTTCAATGTTCCAAATTTTTTTTTTTTTTTTTTTTTTTGTATCTTCTTATTAATGTTTTTGCTGAATTTATTTTTATGCAGGTTAAATTTGCAGCCTCGGAAATGGTTATCCCCTCTTCATAGAATTTAAATAATAACAATTTCATGTCTTTTGTTATTTTGTTATACTGACCCAATTTGTTTCGGGGTCTTGTAGATGTAGCTTCGGTAGGTTCTGGAGCATTTCCACTTGCAATACTTGGCGAGGATATTGATTCTTCCTCAGGTTCCCAATAATCAGAGCTTCCCGGGCTAAAATCAGTATTAAGTCTGATCGAGTTCCATATAGAAAGTCAACCTGGAATTACTCTCAAAACCATAAAAACTAAACTGTTGAGAGAAAATGATATAAATATTTCCACAAGCTGCATAGAATATGGATTACGGAAATTAAAAATTACGTTTAAGATGGCCTCTATTGAAATAGAACGAATGAATGACTCCAGAACATTAGGCTTGAGACAAAAATATGCTCAAGACTTTAAAAAATGGATACCCCAACAAGGAGAAAAATTAATATTAATTGATGAGTGTGGATGTAATCTTCACATACGAAGAACCCAAGCCCGTTCAAGACAAGGAACAAGAGCACACATTGTGTTGCCTACGGTCAGAGGTCGTAATGTCACTATAATTGCAGCAATAAACAACGCGGGAGTTGTACATCGCACAATCGTTTCTAATTCCAGTGTCAATGCAGACAGATTTAAATTATTTATAGAATTTTTTTTTTGGGAAAATCAATCCAGAGTTGGAAAATAGCGCTCAAATACACAAGCGACATGACGTTAAAAATTTGATCGAATCCAAGAGATGCAACCTTAAATTCTTACCGCCTTATTCTCCAATGCTAAATCCAATCGAAAATGCATTTTCAAAAATAAAATTATGTGCAAGAGCTGAGCTGTGTAACGTTTCAATGGAACATAACATTGTTGATGTAATCAAGCGAAGTATTCAAAAGCTTACTCGTCAAGATTGTTCTAACTACGTTATGGACATGGTTTTGAAAATCCCACAAGCTGAAAGTCGGGAACCCCTTCATTAAGATAAGCAGTTACCTTAACAATTTATTAAGCCAAATATGTATTTCGCATTTAGGACCGGGTATTCAATTCTTGTTCTAAAATATTTATTTATTAAAATTTCAAGAAATACCCCAGCTTGTATTACTATTTATTTAGTTTTATGTAGTAAAGACATTAAATGAATGTCTTTACTTTACTTTGGTTTAAAATTACTGCAAATATTATATTTCCTTGGATAAGAATAAAGGTTTCATTCTATTTGTAAAAGGTTGCATTCCATTTGTAAAAAGTTTCATTCTATTTGTAAAAGGTTTCATTTTAATTGGAAAAGGTTTCATTTAATTTGGAAAAGGTTTCATTTAATATGGAAAATGTTTCATTCAATTTGGAAAATGTTTCATTTAATTCGGAAAAGGGTTCATTTAATTTGTAAAAGGTTTCATTTAATCTGGAAATGCTATATACCATCTTCGAACTTGATCTGCCCCCACATCATCAACAAATGTGGAGTACTATTTTATATGTAATGAGATTTTCTGCTCAATATTAAATTAGAAGAAATTCTTTTAAATATTGGGGGTACCGTATGTGCAAATTTCAAAGCTCTATATTAAATAGAGGGTAAAAATGCTAACTTAATATTGGGCTCCCGTTATGCGAAAGACTTATAAATAATTGGGAAAAAATGTATTCAATTCGAAAGTCAATCTTATATGTGCATGTAAAATTAAATTTTTTCCACGAATTCAAAAATTAATATAACCACCGAAACTTTAGAATGCAAAAATAGCAAATATTGCTAGGCAAAACAACGTTTGCCGGGCCCATTAGTCAATAATAATTTTACTACAGCAAACATGAACACTTGTACTAACGCTTATAATCTGTCTTCTGCCAGACCAACCCAGTTCTTAGTGAATGAAAAATCTTCCTACGACATGAATCTATTTTACTAACACAATATACTCAACAATCGATTGAAAAGGATATAATTAGTTTGATATCTTAGTGTATGTGCCTTCGTCATAAAAATAAATACAATTAATAGGTGCCCTTGTATGTAGAATTATTTATTCTTACTCTTATCACAACATTAATATAGCAGTGAAAGAATCAAAAATAAATAAATTCCAACATTAGATAACTAACACCTATTTATTAAATTTTTTCATTACTTTTTAAAACCTGAGTAGCATTTATAATTACATTCAAGTTGTAGGCTACAAAATATCTGTTCACGTGAAAACAACAAAAATCTAAATTAACCAAATACACCTTTTTAATAAACTTGATGTTCATTCGAGTTTTATGTGTTTTATGCAGACATTGGCATCCTGGTTGTAGGTGATGGTAGCATAATTCAACGTCATCATATTTTTTACTTTGTGGGAAAATATGATTCTTTTGATTGTCACGATTGTCCCTCCCACCTCACACATAGACTTCACTGTCTGTCTGCTTATTTAGCATTCTTTATTGTCCTTGGAAATACATTTTCTTTCCCATTTATTTCTGTGTTGTACCTGAAATTCGACAACCGGTATTATCATTATCCTGACTTTGTCTCGGATGTTGTTTTTTTCTGTTTTGTACATCATTAAAGGTGTCGTATTTGTCATATTCAGAATTGTTGTCATAATTTGGTCCTTATCTTAATCATTTTAACGTATTTTTATTGCTCCTGTTGTTGTTTTATCATTGTTTGTTGTTGGACTTTTTGTGGGAGTTTATGTGACAAATTAATTAAAATAAAGAAGTGAATGAAGTACGTGCAGGGTTATTATTAAACCTTGGAACCAAAGTTGCAAGATTTTTGAATATAAATTACATCAAATGTGTACAACTTTGATTGTAATTTTTACAAGATTTATTTAAAAAAGCTTTAAATTGTAATTAAAATATTTAAGTCATTTGGCCCGACCGTCCTTTAAAACAACAACAAAAATTGAAATTCCAGTGTAGCGTTATCTCACTTTCGGCGAATTTGACTTTTTTACAAAACTGTGAAAATATTTAACTAATACTAATTTAATTTAAGGGTACCCTCCACTTTTCGGTATTTTGGGGTTCTTGAGCCCGATTTTCAACCGAATTCGCTGAAATTTGGTACTTTGAATTCTTATTGCGTAGCAAATCTCTCCACTAAAAATTATAAATATAGGTCCATTTTTTCGGGTAGCCCCTATATAAGGTTACCCTCCAATTTTCGGTATTTTGGGGTTCTTGAGCACGATTTTCAACCGAATTCGCTGAAATTTGGTATTTTGTAGTCGTATATGGTAACAAATCTCCCCACCAATAATTACTAATATTCACCCCTTTTTAGGGGTAGTCCCCATATAACCCCCTATTTAAACCCTTCACCACACTGTGGTACAAGGTATTATGTATTTGTGCATATGTTTTTAACAGGCAAAAGGAAAGGTGATAGACCCAGGGTTCCTTTTGAGAATATGCATAGAATCACTTTGTGAGTCGATTTATGCATGTCCGCCCGTCTGTTGATTTTAAATTGTAAACAAAGTACAGGTCGCATTTATAATACGATTTGGATTAAATTCGGCACAGTATATTTATTTGGCTCAAAGAGGAACCCTATTGAATTTGGAAAAAATCGGTTCACATTTAGATATAGCTCCCATATATATTTTCGTCCGATTGAATGTAAATGGTGGACCACAGTCCCTACATATCTTTCGATTTTCATGAAATTTGGTATAGCGCACTGAATTAAGTCTAGAATGATGTATGTTAAGTTTTATGAATATCGGTTCAGATTTAGATATAGCTCCCACATATATTTTTGTCCGATTAATTTAAAATGGTGCACCAAAGTCTCTATATATCTTTTGATTTGCACAAAATTTGGTATAACGCATTGAATTAAGTCTATAATGATGTGTGTTAAGTTTTGTGAAAATCGGTTCAGATTTAGATATAGCTCCCATATATATTTTTGTCCGATTTAATGTAAATGGTGCACCAAAGTCCCTATATATTTTTCGATATGCACGAAATTTGACTCAGGGTATTGCATTAAGACTGGAATAATGTGTGTAAAGTTTCGTGTAAATCGGTACAGATTTGGATATAGCTCCCATATATATATTCGTCCGCTTTAAAAGAAATGTTGCGCCAAATTCCTTAAATATCTTTGGATTTGCACGACATTTGGCATAGCGTACTAAATTAAGTCTAGAATGTTGTGCTTTAAGTTTCGTGAAAATCGGTTCAGATTTAGATATAGCTCCCATATATGTTTTCGTGCGATTTAATAGAAATGGTGGACCAAAGTTCTTATATATCTTTCGTTCAATTTCATGTCAATGTTCTTTCGAAAAAGCGACGTCTGTTAGGAGATTATGTATAATATACCACAAGTGGTGAAGGGTATCATATAGTCGGCCCAGTCCGACTTTACATCTTTTCTTACTGGATTAACATAAAAACCAGTAAGGAAAGTTTAAAACCAGTAAGGAAAGTTTATATGATACCATTCACCACTTTGGGTACATGTAAGACATGTTATTATCTACAATATCCTGTAGATAGAAGGCCATTGAGATGAAATCGGACGAAATTAAATGCGCTCTGTAGATAAATATTTGAACAAATTGATAAACTCAAACACATATCATTCTGAAATCAATAACAAAATCCATGTCAAACGCACAGACTTGGCTTCTTTGGTGTACATGGACCTAATTGAGTAACCGTAGCATACACCATTTGTTTCTTGTAATCACTATATTCAATTTAATACCCTCTGCCAAATTTCGTGTAACCACCATTTACATAAAATCGAACGAAAATATATATATATGACCTATATCAAAATCTTAACTGATTTCAACAAACCTTATCACGAATAATTTTTTTCTCAATAGCATTCGCTATGCAAAATTTTACTCAACCAGACAAATATTGAAGTTTGGTGCGTCATTCACAAAAAATCGGACGAAACTATATATAGGAGCTATATCTAAATCTGAACCCCTTTAAAAAAAAACTTCGCAGACATCAATCTGGATCTAATGCAATACTCTGTGCAAAATTTTCTCCAAATCGTACAAATATTTGGAGTTTAATGTATCATTCACAAAAAATCGGACGAAACTATATATGGGAACAATGTCTAAATCTGAACCGATTTTAACAAAACTTCGCAGATATCAGTTTGCACCTAATTCAGTAATCTGTGCAGAATTTTGTCCCAATCGGACAAATATTGGGAGTTTGGTGCATCATTCACATAAATTCGGACGAAACTATATATGGGAGCTATATCTAAATCTGAACCGATTTTCTCCAATATCAATAGGGTTCGTCCTTGGGCCAAACAAGTGAACTCTGCCAAATTTCCTCCAAATCGGATCATAAATGCGATTTGTACTTTGATAACAAAAATACATGGACGGACGGACATGCGTAAATCGACTCAGAAAGTGATTCTATGCATGGGTCTATCTCGATTCCTTTTGCCTGTTACAAACTTATGCACAAAGACATAATACCCTGTACCACAGTGTGGTGAAGGGAATAAATAGACATTTCATTCACAATATGTTTTTTTTATTTTTCGACAAAATTTTCATTTCCAGGTTGAATGGGTAAGATTAATATTACAACCCACAATCTAGAAACTGCACAAAACCGAAATTTAAGAGAAATGTTAAGTGGCCACTAGTCCAATCCCAAGCCGCCAATTGGAATCGTGCTGTAAAACTTTTCGTGGAAAGATTCAATATTTGTATCATCACTCTATGTATAATTTATTATTTTTTTTAGGATTTCTCACAATCGTAGAAAGCCTACGTACTTCTCGTGAATATTTGGCTTATGGGATGTTCATCTGAAGATAATCATCGTACAGATAAGAGAGGATATGCGTTTGAACGGCTTATTTCTGTCGTTTTATTTCACAATTATCACGACCTCCAGAGTCTTTACAAGTTCTCTTATTCTGAATTCGCAAAGGGTTTTCATCCACATAAATTATTTTCCAACCGCAAAGGGTTTTCATCCACATAAATAATTTTCCAACCTCTACTCACCCTTCAGTGAATATTTCAAAAATCATTGTATAAGGTATTCATGGCACGAAATTTTTCACCAGCAACATTTGTATATACCCAATGTTGGCCCCCCGTCCGACATTGGCTGCAGACTGAGCATTCTCATAATATGAATGGACATTTCATTTCTAACAGGGTATTTATTGAAATCACCTCTCCAGTTCCTACTAGAAATATTATTACTAGAATTTTTCACAATAGTCACCCTCTGAATGACTATGACTGCAGAGCACAGCCCGCAAGTGTCCAGTTTTTGATGTTTTGGCAAATTTGTAACTCTTTACGACTATTTTGTTCAGAGAGACAGGATGTTTCTCAGAAGTTCAAGGTTTGTTAATACTAAGAATCGAAGGGGACATTCATAATGTGCTTCAACCCATTATAAGTATTTTTTAATCTCCATCATAGTACGGTATATTAATTTCCATATAAAGTTTCTAAAATCTAAAGTTACTGGAAAAATTGTCTATATCCGTACATATTAGTAAAGATATATATCCTAGTCAGGTTGAGACAATCTTTGCAAATAAAGGACAGAACTCCTACAGCGGAAATTTAAGAAAATTGTCCCTCAAATAAGGGGGTTTGGCTGTTTCAATTTCTGGACCCAGGTTACAATGTTCTGTGCCCTAGAAATTCATATGGGGGGGACCATGGGAGGACCATTGAAGTGGAATCGGACGACATTAACTGTATGAACTACATAGATATTTGAACTAATTTATACACCATTCATATACCATTCTGAAATACTTGAAAAATTGCGTGTCAATCTACACTAGAATATATTTTACAAAATCCAATACACGTTATTCTAGGTTCTATTTGGCACATTGGGCACAAATTCGTACCAATCGGACAAACTTTAGTTTTTTGTACACCAACTAGATAAAATCGAAGATATATCTATGGAAGATATATCTAAACCTGAACGGACTTCAATAATTTTTCACGGACGTCAACTTATAATAATTTCAGTGCGCTATGCAGAATTTGGTCTCAATCGGACAAATATTGGGAGTTTGGTGTGCCACTCACATAAAATCGGACGAAACTATATATGGGAGCTATATCTATATCTGAACCGATTTTCTACAATTTCAATATGGTTCATCCTTGGGCCAAATCAACTACCTATGATTTGGTTCAAATCTTCCTACCAAAAATGATTAAAATTATATATATTGTCCCACATAACGGTAAGAAAATATTCCCAATTGCCGGCATTTTGAACATAGTTTTATTTTACAATTAAAGTGGCAGCATTTTAACCATTCTCGGTAAAAACATCTGTTTATTACATCATGTAGTAATAACAAGTTAAAAAGCGGTAAGTTCGGCCTGTTAGAACTTTGGAAATGAAAATATAGGGAACATGCGAAAAAGTGGACCTATAAAAACGTTTCTAAAAACGGATTATGTAAACCATAATGTAAATCATAATAAAAATTTCAGAAATTTTTAATGTATAATTATACCCTCAGCCTTATGGATGTATACACTTTAAAACGGTGAAAATCTGCGTCATCGAAATATTGGTTCTAGACCCAATGTTTATTTGGACCAAACTTTGCCCATCTTATTATTTCTTCCAAAAGTAGTTCAAATTCGAAGATGGGGAATATGGGTCCACTCCTTCTGAAACCTCCACGCAGGGGCTAGGTCTAAATGCAGATATAATTCATTATCGAACCTTACGTTCTAATTTTTTATCTCGCTATCCTCCGCAGGTGAATGATTACAACAGAGTCTTAGAACCAAACTCAAAACGCGGAACAAATCAGATAACTATTTTAGTATAAAAAAGGGATTATATAGGGACTACCCCAAAAATAGGGGGTATATTAATATTTTTTGGTAGGGGAATTTGTTACCATATACGATTACAAAATACCGAATTGCAGCAAATTCGGTTGAAATACGCGCTCAAGAACCCGAAAATATCGAAAATTGGGGGTACACTCATATGGGGGCTATCCGAAAAAAATGGACCTATATTTATAATTTTTTGTGGAGATATTTGGTACCCATTAGGAACTTAAAATACTAAATTACAGCTAATTCGGCGGAAAAATAGAATCAAAACCCCCAAAATACTGAAAATTAGGAGGTACCGTTTTTGTGGACACATTTAGTACCCAATGTACCAAATTTCAGCGTATTCGGTTAAAAAACGCGCTCAAGAACCACAAAATACCGAAAATGGGGGGTATCCTTATATGGGGGCTATCCGAAAAAATTACCTATATTTATAATTTTTAGTGGGGAGATTTGCTACCCAATAAGAACTTATAGTACCAAATTTCAGCGACTTCGGTTGAAAAACACGCTCAAGAACCTCAAATACCGAAAATTGGAGGGTACCCTTATATGGGAGCTATGCCTAAACGTGGACCGATATAGCCCATCTTCGAACTTGACCTGCCTGCAGACAAAAGACTCTATGCTAAATTTTGGGGCTCTATCTTGTAACGCCCAAAAGTCATGCTTTCGTTTTTGGGGTACATTATTATTTTAAATACAATTTTTTATTTACTTATGTCATATAAATCAACTATGAATTATTTTTGTTTGAAAAATTAATTAAAATATTTAAGTTATGAAGTAATCTACCAGTAACTCAGGGTCATGTAATTTAAATGTATTTGAATATTAACGGTCACACCGGTCCCCTAGTAAAAATAGGTATAATTAAAATACAACATTGTGGCAAATGACGGAACTACGCAAAACTGTCAGATTGGGATCAGCTGCTGTCATGAGAAAACAACAATAGTTGACCAGCCAAAAAGGTATAAAAGGAGACGCATTTCACACAATCGGGATCAGTCTTCGTTGATGGCTTGTGAGTCAAGTGTGATTGGGAGGAAGAAAAGGCGCGCAACCTTGGTTGAATTGAGTCTTAGTAAGCCAAACAATAAGCCTTGACTATTTTTGGTGACTGGACTGGACAGAACGCAAGGTCAAGTGAGGGTTGTAGCAATACTCCCTATTCTTCGGGCTGCGTTGACGGCGACTGGCGTATTCATCGGGCTGCTGCTGTGCCAAAGCTGCCGCCACTACTACTCGCCGCTGACGTACTCATCGGGCTGCTGCTGTGCCAAAGCTGCCGCCACCCTATTCGTCGTTCGCGTATTCATCGGGCCGCCACTGTGTAAAGCTGCCGCCACTACTACTCAACGCTGACGTATTCATCGGGCCGCAGCTGTGCCAAAGCTGTCGCCACTACTATTCGTCACCTGCGTACTCATCGGGCTGCTGCTGTGCCAATGCTGCCGCCACCCTATTCGTCGTTCACGTATTCATCGGGCCGCCACTGTGCAAAGCTGCCGCCACTACTACTCGCCGCTGACGTATTCATCGGGCCGCCGATGTGCCAAAGCTGGCGCCACTGCTACTCGCTTACTCACATTTCGACGGAATTCTGTGATTTAGTGTTCTTCGTAAAGATTTCTGAACGTGATATTATTGTGTTTAGTGTAGTGTTTAGTGTTATTTAAGGAAATAAATTTATAACGTTTTAAGAAAACACCATTTTGCCTCTCTCTCACTCTCTCTCTTTATGTCCTACCAAATAAATTCTTGTGACGACTCTGGCCCCCGCTGAACCTACCCCAGATTCAAAGTGAAAACACGTCGTCACAATGGCGCCCGAGCAGGGACTAGAAAAGAGAGAAAGAGTAAATAAATGAGTTAACAATAATTAAACAAATATGGATGAAAACCCAGTGAATTTAAAAAAATTAACGAAAAAAACTGAAACAAGTGAAAATAAAAAAATGTCAAACGAAAAGACAAATTGGAAGGTCTCCTGGGCCTTAGCATATAGAAGACTTGGTAACATATCTTACGAATTCAATCTTGATCCAGTTGGAAAAGTGGACGATCTCCGAAAAAGATGGGCTAAATTTCTCCACAACGACCATGAAGCCGATGTATACAGGCGGCTTATAGAGTTGCAAAACAGACATGAAAGTACCAGTCCAACCAAATCGCCGATATTACGAGCCTTTATGAAACAACCTTTTATAACCGTAACACCGTGTGGATCAGAAGCAATAGTATTATCCCCAATAAGAACAGAGTACGCCCTTCCCCACACTTCCCCGGAAAGGTCACATGGAGAGCCAAGCACAGGGATAACAAACAGTCAAAAAGTGCAGAAGTTGTCGCCAAAAAACCCCGAATATGGACTTCCAAAAAATTCTCCGCTCAAGTCATCCAATAATTCGTCGTTACTCGTACTTCTCGACCAAATCCGAAAATGGAATATTACTTTTGAAAATGGAATGGATCCCATTGGATTCGTAGAACGTGTAGAAGAAATGGCTGAAATGTACATCGTGGAATTGAATCAAATAACTAAAGTAATGCCAGAGTTGTTACGGGGTAAAGCTTTAATCTGGTTAAGAAACAATAATCGACACTGGACTACCTAGAGCGAATTTAAGAAAGATTTTCTGAAATTCTTTTTGCCACCGAGATACTTGGAGAAATTGGAGGATGAAATTAGGAGAAGGATACAGCGTAATAAGTAGCCGTTTAAGGAATATGTACTTTCTATACAGCATCTTATGCAGCACACCAATATGACCAAAGAACAAAAATTGGAACAAATTTTTAGAAATGCGCAGTCGGATTATCAATGGTACATTCGCCGTAAAGACTTCACCACACTTTCGGAATTGATCTCCTTGGCAGACGAACTAGAAAGCATACCAAATACTGCTCGGTCAGAACAGCCGCGACATCAACAAAACTATAATCGACATGCGGATAACTCTAGAAATAACCTGTATTGCACCAATCAAGGTGACCAAATGCTAAACGAAAGCCCATCCAATACGGAAACGCAGCAGGATGAACCCCCGGCAAAGAAGAGTAACCAAAATATTACATCATTGCAATGTGAAGAATATCGCCTTACTGCAACTGTCTTAATGGAGGGGGAAGCTATTAAAGCAACTGTCGACACCGGTGCCACTAGCTGCTTTATAAAAAGAGAGTTTGTGGAACAGATCAAGAAAAAGTTTACTTATTCGCGACATGAGGCAAATGTTATCCTCGCAGATGGCACCGCGGTGAACATCACAAGATCAACGGTGTTACCTGTTACATTTGGAAATCAAAGCTCAGATTTTACATTCCTCATCATTCAAGGAAAAAA
>NW_026885620.1:0-6665 GCF_032173495.1 Musca vetustissima
TAATCCAGCCAACCCCAACAGCTACACATGTACACCCGCAGACAGTTATAGCTTCATTGTTCCACCTATATATATTGCAGTATTTGCTGGCTATTTTATATCTTGGCCCACCTTTCATGATCTTTTAACTACACTTTTTATTAAATTGTCGGCTCTCCGACACTGAACGTCTCTGTCATCTCACGTCTCTGTCTTGAACAAATTGTCCTAATCAGAGTTATCATCTTCAACATTGAATTCGCCTAGAATAATTGAAACAGAAGCTTTGGTTCTTTGTTTGCACAACCAAACATATAGAATTTGAAATCTAAAATTCTTCATTTAGATTTAGCGGACACCTTTAACAGCAGCCTAATAAATTTGTTACTTGACGCTGACCTTTACCCCCAAATTTTGGAAGCTGAACCACCAAAAATAGTTATGAAATCGTTGTTGGCACAAAAGTCTATTTTCGGGTATATCCTCACCGGTTTAGTTCCTCCCAATACTAGTACCTAATCGTGCACCAGAAGTCGTACATTGAGATCGACCATTATCGTTTACATAAAATCATCGTTTACATAAAAATATCACCCATTTACTGAATTTATTGTTTACTGAACTAGTATCATGTAACCTTGAAAGCTCACTTAAAATCTGAATTTACGTTCATTTATATATTTAATAAATGACCACTATTCCGATTGGTTTGATTGATTTACATATTTTCCCCATTCAAACCAAAACTGGTATACTGTTATTAATTGAGTAGATCTAATAGTATTTACATTCAAAATTCATTATACTATGAAGTGCAATAGTTTTAACTTACCTGCACACACAACACGTGCAATTGCTATTGTAGTTAACTTAAAGATTATTGAAATGCCGGATAGTGGCACAGGGAATGTTTAACGTTTCGTCTTCTCCACATGCTCTACACCAGTTGTTCCCCTCGCATCCATTATTGTGTATGTGGGCGTGCAGGCAGTTATGTCCTGTGAGAATATCAATCAGTTAATTCTTTTTTCGTTTTGGGTTAACACTTGGGTCAATATTAATATTTTTGCTACGGAGAAGTATTATAAATTTGGGGGATACCATGCAATTTGGGTCAATGTTAATAATTTTCGTACGGTGATGGACTATACAATGAGATCCCTACATACCAAATAACGGCCAGGTTAAGATTGAAACAGTTTATTAGGGAGCAAGCCAGTGAAAAACATCAGTTCGAACTGATCAAATGTCATAGCACTAATAAATTACCATTTAAGAGTTCAATGAAATTAGTGAGAGGTTTATTGTTGAATATAAACTTAAGTACAGAACATGAACGACTTATGTTATCAGGTCCACATTCCCTACTAACGAATGTCCTTTTATTTCTGTAATAAATCGGACAGTCAAATTTGACTTTCCCAAAAACTTATATTATAAGTCAAAAATTGGTTGGGGGCCAAAAATTTGTTACAGGGGTCAAAAATTAGTATTTTATTATAGCCAATACAATCATCAGATTTTCATCCTGCAGAAAAACCTTTGGATTATCATAGATAGCAAAATAAAAAAGGAGTTTCACAAACAAACCGACATACCATTTTCCCAAAGGTTCAGGATGTGAGGAATATTGTACCCAGATATCAAATTAAACATCTTATCGATTACTAGCAAAATTGTCTTATTTAAGGGGACCCCCTCTCATTCTCGGTGTCAAAAATTTTTTTGATTGAATTCGAATATACTCTAATTCTAGAGTGTCCCTACAAAATTTCAAGTGAAAATCTCACGAACTCTTTAAGATATAGCCGATTTATTGTGTCAGCATCAAGTGACGGCAAGAGTGATTCTCAAATTGTAAACGCATTTTTCGCAAAGCTTGTTTCTACGAATGGCGGGCACGATAAATCAAAAATTGTTGAGCGAAGTCAATTTTGGGATTCCGATGTTCCAGTGAGGAGTTATCATACCCGCCATAAAAAATATGGACTTTTCTTTGATCACAAAAAGCAACATCAAAAATTTTTGTAAATTTTTTTCTTCCTTTTTAAATCTTCAAATATATATGTGCAAATTTACAAACCTTAACAAGCATTAGTATTGATTTACCAGCCCATTTAAAATCTTAAAAATAAAAAATCTTTTAAGGAACCCCCTTAAAAGATTTTTTATTTTAAAAAATTTTCTTAAAAGAAAAAATCAAAAATTTGCTTAAAATATTATTTTGATTATAGCACTACTATTAAAATGTTACATTAATATTATTGTTAACATATTAATTAAATATTTTAAATAAACACATACAAATAATAACACTAAAAATGTACACAAAATAATTAATTCAAATGCTAGCCAAATTTTAAATGGTTGCAACCAAGGAAACATATGACAAACCTTTACTCAATGTACCGTAATCAATATACACAACCTTTACGAAGCCCTTTCCAAACTCAAATAAACCTTGTTGAACGTTATTTAATCCCAGACTATGCCATCTAGTTTTGAATGTTTTCTTTT
Organism: Musca vetustissima; assembly: GCF_032173495.1. NCBI lineage: Eukaryota > Metazoa > Arthropoda > Insecta > Diptera > Muscidae > Musca > Musca vetustissima. Next base: position 2,497 of record NW_026885620.1, read on the forward strand.
TTCGTCCTTTTGGGAGCATGGGACTTTCACAAAGCACCGTTACGGTGCTAGCCAAATTTTAAATGGTTGCAACCAAGGAAACATATGACAAACCTTTACTCAATGTACCGTAATCAATATACACAACCTTTACGAAGCCCTTTCCAAACTCAAATAAACCTTGTTGAACGTTATTTAATCCCAGACTATGCCATCTAGTTTTGAACTTTTTCTTTTTTTCCTCCTTTTGGGAGCATGGGACTTCCACAAAGCACCGTTACGGTTAATTGCCGTCCATCTCAATGCCATACATTTATGAATACCTGTAGCTTTTGCGTGATGGTATTTGACATTGTCATATAGCAGAATCGACTTTATATATGCTTCGTTTCGAGTAAGCTTGTTTTTCTTGATATATATGAACTTCTCCATACACTTTCGCTTTTGTTAGCCTTTGAATTACCTATATTTCTGCACCACTATTGTTGTTACAGTGCTTCCGCGATAGAAGAAGCTGTTGCGGAAACACACTTCTGCGATGGCTGGTTTTCCTTGATATATGTGAGCTTCTCCATATACTTTCGCTTTTGTTAGCCTTTTAACTACATGTATTTCTGCACCACTATTGTTGTTACAGTGTTTCCGCGATAGCAGAAGTTGTTGCGGAAGCACGTATTCAATTGCTTGGCCTTGTAAATTGAAGTTTGCCGTACTGGTGTTGTTAATTCCATAGATTGTTCTATTATGACTCGTAGGGTGTTGGCTTTGTCCACGCCACTTCTATTTGATCGGCTTTCAGAATGTTTTCTAAAAAAAAAATGTGTATATAACGTTGATCAGAATAATTCCTCTATAGTTGTTTCATGTCGACATTTTTGGGTAACTTCACAACAATGCCTTTATTCCCATTTGGAAGCAATCTCTCTTCCTCCCAAGTTAAAATGATGCGAGGTCGAAGTAACTCAGGCGCGGTTCTGCCGAAGGCTTTTACAGCTTCCACCGGTAAATTGTTCAAAGGTTGATGTATTTTTTGAACATTATCCACTGCTCTACGCCACATCCTTTGCTATTGTTCTTATATTTTATATGCAGCTAGTAGATATGTATTATTTGGATTTCATATGTGAAGACCTAATTATGAACGACACATATCAAAAGAAAAATCAAAAAAATTCAAAAATTTGGAAAATTTATGAGCTTTTCAATATAGAGAAGAGGGTAAATTTGTGTACAGTACTAATTTGTGTATACAGTCCAAATTATTTAAATCGCTTCGTATTCAAATTGTACAAATTCTACCCTCAGAATTATTTTTGATTCTTGTAAAATTGAATACAGAGAATAATTTAAATAATAAATATGTGCAATAGTCTACAACTATTGCACATATTTATTATTTCGGAAAAATATAAAATTTTCGAATATTTCTTCATTTTTTTTTTGTTGTTTTTACTCAATTGAGTTTTTTGAAATTTTCGACATCTACACCCTATATTCGGCATACATTGCCTTTACTCTTCACCATTACATTAAAAATTAGTTTTGTTCATGTTTTTGGTGAATTAATTTGTACATCTGCACCATACTTTCGGGATACAGTTCCCTAAATACACCCTTAACATTATGTATAGTTGAAGCAATTTGAAAAATTGAGCTATATCAACTTTTGTTGAATTTTGCAAAAAGTCACTCGATTCATTAGAGCTGCTGGCACTGTTGAAATATGGCGGCATCATTCCACTATTAATCGGCATTTCGATCGCCTTCAATCTAATGTTACTGATAAAAGTTATCTTACTATAGCTCCTCTAAACTCAAACTAATCAACATATCGAACAATTCAATGTTTAACCTTCTGGATTGCTTTCGAGCCAATCTATTCGATTTCTGTGCAGTCCACCTCTACTCTCGTTGCTCCTGAATTTCATAATCCAGCCAACCCCAACAGCTACACATGTACACCCGCAGACAGTTATAGCTTCATTGTTCCACCTATATATATTGCAGTATTTGCTGGCTATTTTATATCTTGGCCCACCTTTCATGATCTTTTAACTACACTTTTTATTAAATTGTCGGCTCTCCGACGCTGAAAGTCTCTGTCATCTCACGTCTCTGTCTTGTACAAATTGTCCTAATCAGAGTTATCATCTTCAACATTGAATTCGCCTAGAATAGTTGAAACAGAAGCTTTGATTCTTTGTTCGCACAACCAAACATATAGAATTTGAAATCGAAAATTCTTCATTTAGATTTAGCGGATACCTTTAACAGCAGCCTAATAAATTTGTTACTTGGCGCTGACCTTTACCCCCAAATTTTGGAAGCTGAACCACCAAAAATAGTTATGAAATCGTTGTTGGCACAAAAGTCTATTTTCGGGTATATCCTCACCGGTTTAGTTCCTCCCAATACTAGTACCTAATCGTGCACCAGAAGTCGTACATTGAGATCGACCATTATCGTTTACATAAAATTATCGTTTACATAAAAATATCACCCATTTACTGAATTTATTGTTTACTGAACTAGTATCATGTAACCTTGAAAGCTCACTTAAAATCTGAATTTACGTTCATTTATATATTTAATAAATGACCACTATTCCGATTGGTTTGATTGATTTACATATTTTCCCCATTCAAACCAAAACTGGTATACTGTTATTAATTGAGTAGATCTAATAGTATTTACATTCAAAATTCATTATACTATGAAGTGCAATAGTTTTAACTTACCTGCACACACAACACGTGCAATTGCTATTGTAGCTAAGTTAAAGATGCACATATATTATTATTGAAATGCCAGATAGTGGCACAGGGAATGTTTAACGTTTCGTCTTCTCCACATGCTCTACACCAGTTGTTCCCCTCGCATCCATTCTTGTGTATGTGGGCGTGCAGGCAGTTATGTCCTGTGAGAATATCAATCAGTTAATTCTTTTTTCGTTTTGGGTTAACACTTGGGTCAATATTAATATTTTTGCTACGGAGAAGTATTATAAATTTGGGGGATACCATGCAATTTGGGTCAATGTTAATAATTTTCGTATGGTGATGGACTATACAATGAGATCCCTACATACCAAATAACGGCCAGGTTAAGATTGAAACAGTTTATTAGGGAGCAAGCCAGTGAAAAACATCAGTTCGAACTGATCAAATGTCATAGCACTAATAAATTACCATTTAAGAGTTCAATGAAATTAGTGAGAGGTTTATTGTTGAATATAAACTTAAGTACAGAACATGAACGACTTATGTTATCAGGTCCACATTCCCTACTAACGAATGTCCTTTTATTTCTGTAATAAATCGGACAGTCAAATTTGACTTTCCCAAAAACTTATATTATAAGTCAAAAATTGGTTGGGGGCCAAAAATTTGTTACAGGGGTCAAAAATTAGTATTTTATTATAGCCAATACAATCATCAGATTTTCATCCTGCAGAAAAACCTTTGGATTATCATAGATAGCAAAATAAAAAAGGAGTTTCACAAACAAACCGACATACCATTTTCCCAAAGGTTCAGGATGTGAGGAATATTGTACCCAGATATCAAATTAAACATCTTATCGATTACTAGCAAAATTGTCTTATTTAAGGGGACCCCCTCTCATTCTCGGTGTCAAAAATTTTTTTGATTGAATTCGAATATACTCTAATTCTAGAGTGTCCCTACAAAAGTTCCTCCCAATACTAGTACCTAATCGTGCACCAGAAGTCGTACATTGAGATCGACCATTATCGTTTACATAAAATTATCGTTTACATAAAAATATCACCCATTTACTGAATTTATTGTTTACTGAACTAGTATCATGTAACCTTGAAAGCTCACTTAAAATCTGAATTTACGTTCATTTATATCTTTAATAAATGACCACTATTCCGATTGGTTTGATTGATTTACATATTTTCCCCATTCAAACCAAAACTGGTATACTGTTATTAATTGAGTAGATCTAATAGTATTTACATTCAAAATTCATTATACTATGAAGTGCAATAGTTTTAACTTACCTGCACACACAACACGTGCAATTGCTATTGTAGATAAGTTAAAGATGCACATATATTATTATTGAAATGCCGGATAGTGGCACAGGGAATGTTTAACGTTTCGTCTTCCCCACATGCTCTACACCAGTTGTTCCCCTCGCATCCATTCTTGTGTATGTGGGCG
>NW_026885621.1:0-6642 GCF_032173495.1 Musca vetustissima
TAAAGGACCCTCATCTTGCAACTTGACTGGTACCAGAAACCTACAGCGTCGGGACGATTGATTAACTTTACATCTAAACATCCGAGAAGGAACAATAATCACACTGCATCCAATTTCATAAAGAGAGTTTTAGACATAAGCCACCCAGACTATCACAACAAAAACATTAAGATAATTAAGAATATCCTGAGGAAAAATGATTTTCCGATACAAAACCATTGACAATCTCACGATACGAGCAAGAAAAGAAGAGACCAAGAAAACAAGCGACAACAGCGAGAACATTTACAAAACTATGACATATACACGTGGGTTTTCAGAAAGATTAAAACATTCTAACATTTACGACAACACAACATTTGAGCTGGCATTTAAAACTAAAAACACGCTGAATAATCTTTTCAGCAAATTAAAAAGTAAAATACAGGACGAGGAGAAATCCAACGTAGTATACCGCATTAAATGTAAGGGAGACAAGTCCAACGTATGCCAAAAGGTATATGTTGGCACTACCACAATACAAATCTGTTAGACTTTAGTTGAAGTAAGAACGTTGACTTAAAGACAACATAACTTTCTTTAAGTAAGTTTATTTGCATATTGTTATTATTTACATCTGTTATAATATATGTAATTGTAGTTCCCTGAGGATGATTGGAGAATCCAATCGAAATATTGGAAATAATAAATATTAAAAATCAAAAACGATTTTTTATTTCTAAAAAGCCTACAGCCAAACTAATACAACAAAGATAAATATTTTTTTTTATAAAATTCGTGCTTATTAGGTTAATAAATTAAAGGAACCTGGAGCGTATAATTCATCCACTAAAGTTTGTTACAACACTCATACGACTGTATGTGCTCGGAAATTTGCAAAAGTATTTTATTTTTCATGAAGAAATGTTCTCAATAAAAAAAATACACATAATACCGAAAATATATTATCTTCAATATAAATACGACCTTGACTACAATCCCGCATTGTTTGAAACACATCCACACAATTTCAATTCAATACAAACAAAAAATGAAAATAATTTCTTTATTTCACCCAAAATCCTTTCTAATTGTCCAAACCATGCGGACATAAATCTTTTTTTCTTCCTTTGTTTGATATAATAACAAATAAATTTAATTTGAATTTTATTTAATTCCAACACTCTCCTCCAATTGCTCTCCCTCTCTTTTATTTATTTTTTTTAGCAAAAAGATATTGTCAAAGTTTATAAAAAACACCAAATACACTGTCGAAGAGTTTGGGGTAGCTTAGTGGTTATACGCAATTTTATTTTTTACCACAACTAAGTCAAGTGAAACAAATTCTTTAATGAAAATGAGGAGAGAAAAAAAATCAAACGGACAAAGGAAATTAAAATGAAATCCCCTCCTCAGGTCTTCTCGGTAATACTTCTTCCCCGAGAATATAAGAGTCAATTTTCCATATGCCATGAATGGTATTTGTGGTTTATGTGGCCACATGCAAATATTTAATTTTTTTCCATTGGTGGACAGTCCAATAAAACTTGCTGCTACTACAAATAATTGCAAATGTGTTCGTTGATGTCCGATATAAACCACTCCTCACAAAGAACCCCTCACCTCATTTGCTACTTTTCCCTGAGATGGCTATTATTTTGTACTTTTTTCCTCATCAATGACGACGACGTCCATTTGACCAAAAAAGTAAAGGTAAAGAATTTAATTAAATTCAACATTTTGTTGTTGACATTTTGTGTTTCTTTTTCTGTTTTTCTTCTACTTCTGCAGCTGCCCAGCCCAGCCTATTTCAGCCGAAAAAAAAATAAAAATACACTTAATTCCACCACTTAACACTTTTTTGTTGTTGTTGAATTTTGCAGATTTTTGTTTTCATTCGTGACGAACAACTGAAAAAAGTCTAGTACTTTTTATGGGTTTTTGCCTAGCATCAGGTTTATAAAGGAAATTCTTTACTTTATTTTTATTTTGTTTTTCCACTTTTTTGTGAAACGTAAACAAATTCTTAATACTTTTGCCTAGATTAGGGTTAAATTAAAAGCAATAGGCCCGACAGACGTGAACAACAAGGCAAGGCAAAAAAAAAAAAAAAAAACGCAGAACCCAAACCCTTAGAAATGTTTCGCCATCCGCTTTACATAAAATTAAATTAAAAAAAATGAAAATAAAATAAAATAAAATTACAAAAAATAGAGAATTGTTTCATGTCTACAAGTCCGCATTACCCGGATGCCAGACATAAAAATGTAGGGAATAAATAAGTACGGAAAATTTAACCCACTTTCCAAGGCGCTGAAGTATAGAACACTTCACAAAAAACGGGGTAATACTCTCAAACGCCTTTTTAAGAGCTTCGGTATTAAAAGAAATAATACAACAAAAACAGGAAAGGCAACAGGAAGAAGCCTTAAGAGTAATGGAGGCTGACTCTAAATAACAATAATGCCCCAGAATATTTTAATAGAAATTTAAGAAAGAAAACGAAGCATAACGAAAATAACATTATTAGCGGATGGTCGGGAAAAGCAAGCAGCATTAAAAAATGTTTGTTTTTTCAAAGACCATCAAATAAGGCGTGGCTTTTTTTAAAGAATATTTTTTCAAGGACTATAAGAGGCGTGGCTTTTTTTAAAGAATATTTTTTCAAGGGCTATAAGAGGCGTGGATTTTTTAAAGAATATTTTTTCAAGGACTATAAGAGGCGTGGATTTTTATACCCTTCACCACACTGTGGTACAGGGTATTATGTCTTTGAGCATATGTTTGTAACAGGCAAAAGGAATCGAGATAGACCCATGGTTCCTTTTGAGAATATGCATAGAATCACTTTCTGAGCCGATTTATGCATGTCCGTCTGTCTGTCCGTCCATGTATTTTTGTTAACAAAGTACAGGTCGCATTTATGATCCGATTTCGATGGAATTTGGCATATATCACTTATTTGACCCAAGGAGCATCCTATTGAAATTGGAGAAAATCCATCCACGTTTAGGCATAGCTCCCATATAAGGGTACTCCCAAATTTTCGGTATTTTCAGGTTCTTGAGCGCGTTTCTCAGCTGAATTCGCTGAAATTTGGTACTTTGAGTTCTTATTGGGTAGCAAATCTCCCTACCAAAAATTATAAATAAAGGTCCATTTTTTCGGATAGCCCCCATATAAGGGTACCCCAAATTTTCGGAATTTTCAGGTTCTTTAGCGCGTTTTTTTAAGTGAATTCGCTGAAATTTGGTACTTTGAGTTCTTATTGGGTAGCAAATCTCCCTACCAAAAATTAGAAATAAAGGTCCATTTTTTCGGATAGCCCCCATATAAGAGTACCCCCAATTTTCGGTATTTTGGGGGGTTTGATCGCATTTTTCGACGGAATTCGCTGAAATTTGGTACTTTGAGTTCTTATTGGGTAGCAAATCGCCCTACCAAAAATTATAAATAAAGGTCCATTTTTTCGGAGAGTCCCCATATAAGGGTACCCCCAATTTTCGGTATTTTCGGGTTCTTGGGCTCGTTTTGTAACTGAATTCTTTGGAATTTTGTACATTGGGTTCTTATTGGGTACCAAATTAGTCCACTTAAAATTATAAATATATGTCCAGTTTTTCTGGTAGTCCCCATATAAAGGTAGCCCCACATTTTTGGTATTTTGGCGGTTTTGGTCGTATTTTTCGACCGTATTGACTGTAATTTAGTACGTCGAGTTCTTATTAGGTAACAAGCAAATCTCTCCACCGTAAATTATAAATATAGGTCAATTTTTTCGGGTAGCCCCCATATAAGGGTACCCCCAATTTTCGGTATTTTGGGGTTCTTGAACCATATTCTTCTTATACCCTTCACCACACTGTGGTACGGCAGGGTATTATGTATTTGTGCATATGTTTGTAAGAGGCAAAAGGACACGAGATAGACACATGATTCCTTTTGTGAATATGCATAGAAACACTTTTTGAAATTTGGCACAGCGTAACAAATTAGGTCTAGAATGATGTGTGTTAAGTTTCCTGAAAATCGGTTCCGATTTAGATATAGCTTCTATATCTGACCAAATGAACAATTTGGTATCGGTTGCAGAATGACGTGTTTATGGTTCCAATTTCATTTTACTGGTCCTTTAAAAATGCGATGTCTGTTAGGATTCATCTGTTGAATATACTCAAAGTGGTGGAGGGTATCATATAGTCGGCCCCGTCCGACTTTACTTCTTTCCTTACTGGCTTAAAGAATATTTTTTCAACAACCTATATAAGGCGTGGATTTTTATAAAGAGCATATATAAATAACGTAATTTGAATATAGAAAATATAATACTTTCCACGTTCCTATTAATTGAATTTAATTTATTCCCATGGCATTTAATAACAAATAAATCATTTGTTATTTTTTCAATTAAATTCTAATTAATTTAATAATAAATTACCATGTTGTTCTTCATTAAAAAACAAACACAACATTTGTTTATATGTATCGATATGCAATTAAATCGCATTTGTTCATTTGATATTTTATCTCAAGTTCTTTTTTGCTGTTGTTTATTGAATAATATTTTTTTATATATTAAGTAAAAGCTTATTATAAATAATAACATTTTTGTATATATTGATTATCACTTGAAAATCAATAGAAATTATTACAGTTGCGAGGTAGTTTAATATTTTATATACCTTGGTACCGCCATAAATAAAATGAATGACATCAGTTTTGAAATCCGGAGAAGGATTGTGATGGCCAACAGATGCTACTATGGTCAGTCGTATTGAGCTGCAGCGACTACGATGGCGAGGCCATGCTGTGCGAATGAATGAGAATGCCCAGATTCAAAAGGCATATAAAAGCGATCCTACTGATGGTTCCCATAGAAGGGGAAGGCCATTTATTAAAGAATTTTTTTCAAGGGCCAACTGAGGCGTGGATTTATTAAAGAATATTTTTCAAGGGCCAACTGAGGCGTGGATTTATTAAAGAATATTTTTCAAGGGCCAACTGAGGCGTGGATTTATTAAAGAATATTTTTCAAGGGCCAACTGAGGCGTGGATTTATTAAAGAATATTTTTCAAGGGCCAACTGAGGCGTGGATTTATTAAAGAATATTTTTCAAGGGCCAACTGAGGCGTGGATTTATTAAAGAATATTTTTCAAGGGCCAACTGAGGCGTGGATTTATTAAAGAATATTTTTCAAGGGCCAACTGAGGCGTGGATTTATTAAAGAATATTTTTCAAGGGCCAACTGAGGCGTGGATTTTTCAAGGGCCAACTGAGGCGTGGATTTATTAAAGAATATTTTTCAAGGGCCAACTGAGGCGTGGATTTATTAAAGAATATTTTTCAAGGGCCAACTGAGGCGTGGATTTATTAAAGAATATTTTTCAAGGGCCAACTGAGGCGTGGATTTATTAAAGAATATTTTTCAAGGGCCAACTGAGGCGTGGAGGCGTGGATTTATTAAAGAATATTTTTCAAGGGCCAACTGAGGCGTGGATTTATTAAAGAATATTTTTCAAGGGCCAACTGAGGCGTGGATTTATTAAAGAATATTTTTCAAGGGCCAACTGAGGCGTGGATTTATTAAAGAATATTTTTCAAGGGCCAACTGAGGCGTGGATTTATTAAAGAATATTTTTCAAGGGCCAACTGAGGCGTGGATTTATTAAAGAATATTTTTCAAGGGCCAACTGAGGCGTGGATTTATTAAAGAATATTTTTCAAGGGCCAACTGAGGCGTGGATTTATTAAAGAATATTTTTCAAGGGCCAACTGAGGCGTGGATTTATTAAAGAATATTTTCAAGGGCCAACTGAGGCGTGGATTTGTTAAAGAATATTTTTCAAGGGCCAACTGAGGCGTGGATTTATTAAAGAATATTTTTCAAGGGCCAACTGAGGCGTGGATTTATTAAAGAATATTTTTCAAGGGCCAACTGAGGCGTGGATTTATTAAAGAATATTTTTCAAGGGCCAACTGAGGCGTGGATTTATTAAAGAATATTTTTCAAGGGCCAACTGAGGCGTGGATTTATTAAAGAATATTTTTCAAGGGCCAACTGAGGCGTGGATTTATTAAAGAATATTTTTCAAGGGCCAACTGAGGCGTGGATTTATTAAAGAATATTTTTCAAGGGCCAACTGAGGCGTGGATTTATTAAAGAATATTTTTCAAGGGCCAACTGAGGCGTGGATTTATTAAAGAATATTTTTCAAGGGCCAACTGAGGCGTGGATTTATTAAAGAATATTTTTCAAGGGCCAACTGAGGCGTGGATTTATTAAAGAATATTTTTCAAGGGCCAACTGAGGCGTGGATTTATTAAAGAATATTTTTCAAGGGCCAACTGAGGCGTGGATTTATTAAAGAATATTTTTCAAGGGCCAACTGAGGCGTGGATTTATTAAAGAATATTTTTCAAGGGCCAACTGAGGCGTGGATTTATTAAAGAATATTTTTCAAGGGCCAACTGAGGCGTGGATTTATTAAAGAATATTTTTCAAGGGCCAACTGAGGCGTGGATTTATTAAAGAATATTTTTCAAGGGCCAACTGAGGCGTGGATTTATTAAAGAATATTTTTCAAGGGCCAACTGAGGCGTGGATTTATTAAAGAATATTTTTCAAGGGCCAACTGAGGCGTGGATTTGTTAAAGAATATTT